>NC_090372.1:220599512-220885486 GCF_036365525.1 Heterodontus francisci | reverse complement strand
TCGTGCTCCCAATAAGGATATTATTGGGTTTGGCTGTCTTTTCCCCTCGCGGACCAGCAGCCTGCTGGCACTTACTCTGAAGTGAACAATGGATGGGGCTTAAAGGATACAGGACATGTATAGAACCGCACCCCAGTACAGACTCAATGGGCTGAATGGCCACTTCCCGTGCTGTGCTATTCTAAGTATCAGTCCCCTCAGCAGAGGGATAAATTGAGTACCGGTTGTATAAGTTTGGCTTGTTTTCTTGAGTTTAGAACATTAAGGGGTTTCTGATCAAAGTGATTGAATTCCTTATCATTTTAAATCGGGTAACTAGAGGCTATTTCCTCTGGTGGGGCTGGGGTGGGGGGTGGGGGGGGGGGTGGGGCGGGGGGTGAGTCTAGAGCAAGGGGGCATAACTTTAAAATTAGAGCCAGGCCATTTGGGGCAATGTCAGGAAGCACTTCTTCATGCAAAGGATAGTGGAAATCTGGAACTCTTTCCCCCCCCCCCCCCCCCCAAAAGGCAGTTGAGGCCAGGGGTTCATTAAAAATTTCAAGACTGAGATCAATTGGATTGTTGAGTAAAATTATCGAGTGATGTGGAGCAGAGGTGAGTAAATGGGATTGAGGTACCAATGCTCTGATTGAATGGAGCAGGCTGATGGAGCTGAATGGCCTCCTCCTGTTCCAGTGTTCCAAGATCATGTTAGAGGAGTTGCAGTGCTTACGGGGTTAAGTCGGAAGAGCTCTACCTCCAGTGTTTTAAAGCTGTGTGTATTGCACAACAGAGCCTTTATTGACGGCTTTTCTTTTCATTCTCCCTCAGCACCTCGATGGAAGGCAAGCTGAAACATGGGCAGTGGATCAGTCAGTCGCCTGGAGACACAAAGGTGTGGATAACATTTTCTGTCTAATTTAAACCCAACCGGCTCCTGACTCTACACCAAACTTTGTCAATTACTGAACAGAGGAGGTGATGTATATAGAGATCTTCATTGCAACCCCAGACTGGGTGGATTCTCACCTGAAAATTATTTTGAGGGGAAATCTACCTCGCAGACACCAAAGAAGGGTTGAGGTTGTTGGAAATAGACGTGTGAAGAATGAACTGGCAAATCATCTCGGTTACGATATTCTCCCAGGGCCGTATGTGAAGAGACCCTGAATTGCTGCATTCTGTGAAAAATCCCATCCAAGAACAGCCATTACACACGTCCTATAGTGCAGGCCTCACGTGCTTGTTAACAGACTCGGCACGACAGTGTTCTGGCCTGCATTTAATGCCCTTCTCCCAGCTTCAACAGTGCTGACTGGAATCTGCTGTGTGGGGAGGGAGGGGGGTGGTGGGTGGGGAAGCAGGGGCATTTTCACAACACTCCAGTGACTGTAAAACTCCTTTCAGCAGTTGGTGTATCCTAAATACCCATCCTTGTTTATGAGCGCAGGCTCCTGAGGAGGGGGAGGGATATTTGCTGGCTCTGACTGATGCTGCAGTTTGATGTCTGACAACAGCGAAGATGTTTATGGTGTCTCTGCACTTGCCTCGATTGGCTGGGAATACTTGAATGAATAATCTACAGATATACTTCTGTGTTCTCCTTTTGCTTGATATACTCAAGGACACAAACCAAGGGGCGAGAGAAATGGTTAAATATCAACACTTGAGTTTGACTTGAGAAAGGACAATACCATTGTGCCAGGATCCAGCGCTATCATGGCCAGCGTCATTCTGTTTTGTCTCTAAGGATATGTGAGGAGACAACAGAGCAGGAGTCTTTTCACTTGGTTCTACTGTGGCGACAGGGCCCCTGTCTTTTGACTCAGAGGTAAATAACCCCCTCACCATCGGCCCCCTGCTTCCAGGGTGTGCACAATCATGGCAGACCACAGCGAGCTACTGGCGGAGCTGCCACTGGTCGGCCGAATGACCACGCAGGAACGGCTCAAGCACGCTCACAAACGGCGCACGCAGCAGCTGAAGAAGTGGGCACAGTTTGAGAAGGACACACGAGGTAAAAAAACGAAGCTGGGCAAGAGGAGAAGCAACAGAGGGCTGAAGAGGATCTGGTTCCCTGATAACATCAGACTACTGGAGGCAGCATCTCGGAATGACATCGAGGAAGGTAATGACTGTCTGTTTGCACATTAGTGGGGTCCCAGCGATGTTTCAGAACTGCTGTAAACTGCAGGAGCCTCACTGGGGAAGGGGCCTTTTTCTGTTCTTGGGGGTCAAGGGAAAGCCCAAACCCACATTTCAGAATAAAAACAAAATACTGTAGACGCGAGAAATCTGAAATAAAAACCAAGTGCTGGAAATACTCAGCAGGCCTGGAAGCGTCTGTGAGGAGAAAAACAGAGTTAATGTTTCAGGTCAGTGACCTTTCCTCAGAACAGGCAATGGATAAAAACGAATTCTGTTTTAAGCAAGTGGTTGGTGGGGGGGGGGGGGGGGGGTGCGGTTTAGTGGGGAAGAGAACAAAAGGGAAGGTATGTGATGAGGCAGAGGGCAGGAGAGATTAAATAACAAAACAGTCATGGGACAAAAGCAAAGAGTGTGTTAATGCTTGTGCTGAAAGACAAAGCATGAGTCCAGAGAGTGTTAATGGCAGAGTAATGAGCAGCTCCGTCCACGTGAAAACAGGCACATAACATTTTTTAAAAAAATATAAACAAAAAGGCCAGCCATCCTCTGAAATTGTTGAAGTCAAGGTTGAGTCCACGAGGCTGTAGAGTGCCTAATCGAAAGATCAGGTGCTACTCCTCGAGCTTGTGTAGATGTTCAATGGAACACTGCAGCAGGCCAAGGATAGAAATGTGGGCAGGAGAGCAAAGGTGGGTGGGGTGGGGTGGTGCTGGAATGGCAAGCAACCGGAAGCTCGGGGTCATGCTTTCAGACTGAGCGGAGGTGTTCCACAAAGCGCTCAAACAATTTGCATTTCATAGAATCATAGAAAGTTTAAGGCACAGAAAGAAGCCACTTGGTCCATCGTGTCTGTGCCGGTTGAAAAACGATCCATCTATTCTAGTCCCATCTTCCAGCACTTGTTCCGCGGCCCTGCAGATTACAACACTTGAGGTGCATATCCAGACTCCTTTTGAATGTTGAGAGTTTGCTGCCTCTACTACCCTTCCAGGCAGTGAGTTCCAGACCCACACCACCCTCTGGGTGAAACAATTTTTCCTCATCTCCCGTCTAATTGTTCTACCAATCACTTTAAATCTATGCCCCCTAGTCACTGACCTCTCTGCTAAGTTAAATAGCCCCTTCACCTCCACTCTATCCAGGCCACTCAAAATTTTGTACATCTCACTCAGATCTCCCCTCAGCTTCCTCTGTTCCAAGGAGAACAACCCCAGCCTATCCAATCTTTCCTCATAGCTGCATTTTTCCAGTCCTGGCAACATCTTCGTAAATCTCTGTACCTTCTCTAGTGCAATTATATCCTTTCTGTTATGAGATGACCAGAACTGCACACAGTACTCGGGTTGTGGCTTAACCTATGAGTTATACAGTTCCAGCATAACCTCCCTGCACTTATACTCTATACCTCGGCTAATAAAGGAAAGGATTCCTATGCCTTCTTAACCACCTTATCGACCTATCCTGCCACCTTCAGTATTCTATGGACATGCGCTCCAAGGTCCCTCACTTCCTCTACACTTCTCAGTATTTTCCCATTAATCGTGTATTCCTTTACCTTGTTTGACCTCCCCAAATGCATCACCTCACACTTCTCCAGGTTGAATTCCATTTGCCACTTTTCTGCCCATCTGACCAGACCATCAATATCTTCCTGCAGCCTACAGCTATCCTCCTCGCTATCTACCACATGGCCAATCTTCGTGTCGTCTGCAAACTTCTTGATCATGCCCCCTACATTTACGTCCAAATCTTTAATATATACAATGTAGAGGAGACAGCATTGTGAGCGGTTTAGTATACTAAATATTTTTATCCCAAGTTGCAGGACCCAACCAAGATCAGAGCGGAGACAGAGTGAAAGCTAACTAGGTGATGCCAGGTGAGGGTTTTAAAATCCTGTAGGTGGTAAGAGGAAGGGAATAGCAGAGAGGTGAGGAATTACATAGTTTTGAAGCCCTGTAAAGGAAGGAATACAAGTAGGAGACTATGCAACAAATCATATTAGTACATTATTGTGTTGAGCAAAGATGGATCATGTTTAAATAGAGAAAAGGGTGTGGAACTGTGCTAAACTGCTAATTATTTAAACAGGATTCCGAAGGGAAAGAGGAGAGCTGTTTTTCTGGAATGTGACGGTGACATAGAGACTCGCCTCTCATAAGTGCCCAGTTGGTAATTGGCCCTTTGGTCAAGAGGGAGTAGGGATACTGCTCTTGAGAGATATCAACGTGGACCAGTTTCTGTGCAATTCCAATGTCATCAGGCAGGGGCACTGCCAACAGCCCCTGATCTGATTGATGGGGGAAACAAAAGCCTGGTATAAAATGAAAACCCGACCCGACCCAATCACAGCTGACCTGAGCCCGAGTCCTTCAATTTTTTTTCATGCCCGACCCAACCTGAAAATATCAAACATGTTATTAATGCAGGAAAAAAATCGTGTCAAAATGTAGATAAATAAGAAAAGAATATAAAACAAAACCTGACCACTGCCAACCCGACCCGAGCCCAATATAGATCCGACCTGGCCTGAACTCGACACGTAGTCGGGTTCGGGTCAGGTGGCCAGGCTTTAGGGGGGACTGCAGTTCTGAATGATCATCATAGCTGTGTCTGTGTGCCTGCCTGTCTCAAACATCCACTGTTACCAGACTGGAAATGTAGTAACCTGATGAGGTAAGGGAAGGATGCTGCCCACTGTGGCACTGCTCCCAATGAGAGCCAGTGTGCTTGGGAAAAGAGGAGAGATGTTTGGTGACCGAGTACTGATCAGGATCATTACAAACTACAACAAAGGAAAGGCCCAAGGGCTGGGCTGGAGATTTAATTGAGGAGGTAGATGTAAAACAGCAACTAGTCCTGATCCTAAACATTTCTAATGGTACGTTTAAACAATGATTCAAGATCACTGGCGTCCACTATGAGCTAATTTACTACGTTAAAATGCCTGAATCCAGCTCCCTTACCCCAGTCATGTGCTTATTTAGCCAGTATTGCACTGGCACAAGAATTAAAACAGCTTTCTGTGGAAACCTATTGTAATAGTTTAATAAAGCTGCCCACAGCACTGCTGTGAGAGCCTCAGTGTTGCACTTTATTGAGATCCTACTCATTTTCTGCTCAGCTGGACTTTCAGAAGTGTCTGGCGTTCTTGAACCTGCATGTCTGTAATGGGTTGTATTATAGTATCAGGTTTTTTTAACTCCTTTTCTTTTGGGATGTAGACGTTGTTGGCAAGGCCAGCATTTGTTTTCCATCCCCAATTGCCATTGACAACTGAGTGGCTTGCTAGGCCATTTCAGAGAGCATTTTAAGAGTCAACCACATTGCTGTGGATCTGAAATCACATGTAGGCCAGACCGAGTAAGGACGGCAGATTTTCTTCCCTGAAGGACATTAGTGAACCAGATGGGTTTTTACAACAATCGATAGTTTGATGGCGCAGTTACTGAGACTAGCTTTCAATTCCAGATTTTAATTAATTACTCAGTCCATGTGATACCATCTGATTCTTCCAGTCCCAGACCTGGAAGCCATGATCTCATTGGTGGAACAAGCTTCAGGACCTGAATAGCCTACTCTTGCCCCTATGTTCCCTGACCTTTCCCCCTTAGGCCTCAAATGCCTGCATACTACTTACATGTCACATTATGGAAAGCCCCCTCACTCCAACTCTAAATTGAAGGAATGGGAGTCGGGCTACTGCTACTCAACATCCTGGGGGGTTATTATTGACTAAAAACTGAACTGGACAAGCCATATAAATACAGTGGCTACAAAAGCAGATCAGAGGCTGGGAATTCTAAAGCAAGTAACTCACCTCCTGACTTCCCAAAGCCTGTCAGAATCTGCAAGGCACAAGTCAGGAGTGTGATGGAATACTCTCCACTTGCCTGGATGAGTGCAACTCCAACAACACTCAAGAAGCTCAACACCATCCAGGACAAAGCAGCCCGCTTGACTGGCACCCCATCTACCACCTTCAACATTCACTCCTTCCACCACTGACGCACAGTGTCAGAAGTGTTGTACCATCTACAAGATGCACTGCAGCAACTCACCAAGGCTCCTTCAACATCACCTTTCAAACCTATGAGCTCTTTCACCTAGACGGACAAGGGCAGCAAGTGCTTGGGAACACACCATCTGAAAATTCTCCTCCAAGTCGCACACGTGGGAATATTGGAGCAGGAGTAGGCCATTCAGCCCATCAAGCCTGCTCCACCATTCAATATGATCATGGCTGATCATCCACTTTAATGCCTTTTTCCCCACATTATCCTTATATCCCTTTGTCATTTGTATTCAGAAATCTGTCAATCTCTGCTTTAAACATACTCAATGGACTGAGCTTCCACAGCCCTCTGGGGTAGAGAATTCCAAAGATTCACAACCCTCTGAGTAAAGAAATTTCTCCTTATCTCTGTCCTAAGTGGCTTCCCCCTTATTTTGAAATTGTGTCGCCTGGTTCTAGACTCCCCAACCAGTGGAAACATCTTAGCTGCATCTGCCCTGTCTATTCCTTTAAGTATACACTGACTTGGAAATATATTGTAGTTCCCTCACTGTCGCTGGGTCAAAAAACTGGGACTCCCCCTCTGTACAATTTAGTGAGATTTCTTTATTCCTGTACTCCAATCCCCTTGCAATAAAGGCCAACATGGCATTTGCCTTCCACATTTAAGAAAGGATATACTTGCATTGGAGGCAGTGCAACGAAGATTTAATAAATTGGTCCCTGGGATGAGGGGTGGGGGGGCTTGTCCTATGATGACCAGCTGAGTAAATTGTGCCTATATTCTTTGAAGTTTAGAAGAAAGAGAGGAGATCTAATTGAGATATACCAGATTCTGAAAGGCCTTGATAGGGTAGAAGCTGAGAGATTGTTCCCACTGGTCAGGGAATCTAGAACACGGGGACACAGTCTCAGGATAAGGGACCAATCATTCAGGACTGAAATGAGGAGAAATGATGACACAAAGAATTGTGAATCTTTGGAATTCTCTACTCCAGAAGGTTGTGGATGCTCCATCATTGAATACATTTAAGGCTGGGATAAATAGATTTTTGGTCTTGCAGGGAATCAAGGGATATGGGGAGCAGGCAGGAAAGTGTGTCCTAGTGTTATGAGAGCTACGTGGATAGCACATTTATAGATGTGATCACCCCAAAGCTTCAGAGTATGCAGGAAAGAAAGGGAGTGGGTGACTACCAGGCAGTCAAAAAGAATCAGGCAGGTAGTGCAGGAGACCCCTGAGTGCATCTCACTCTCCAACAGGTATTCAGTTCTGAGTATTGAGGAAAGTGATGCTTCACCTGGGGAGTGCAGCCAGAGCCAAGTCCATGGCACCATGGGTGGCTCAGCTGCACAGGGGTGTACAGGGAAGACTGGGAGAGCCATAGTGATAGGTGATTCAATAGTCAGTGGAACAGACAGGCGTTTCTGCGGCTACAGACGTGAATCCAGGATGGTGTGTTGCCTCCCTGGTGCCAGGGTCAAGGATGACACTGAGCGGCTGCAGAGCATCCTGAAGGGGGAGGGTGAACAGCCAGCAGTCATGGTCCACATCGCAACCAACAAGATAGGTAGAAAGAGGGATGTGGTCCTGTAGTCAGAATTTAGGGAGCTGGGTAAGAAATTAGCAAGCAGGACCTCAAAAGTAGTAATCTCCGGATTACTCCCAGTGCCACGCATAAGTGTGTATAGAAATAGAAGGATAAGACAGATGAATGTGTCACTGGAAAGATGGTGTAGGGGGGAGGGCTTAATCTAAAGGACATTGGGACCAGCTCTGGGGAGATGGGACCTGTACAGGTGGACGGGTTGCACCTGAACAGAGCTGGGACTGAGTTCCTAGCGGGACATTTTATTTATGCTGTTGGGGAGGGTTTAAACTATTTTTCCAGGGTGATGGGGACCTTAGGGTTTACTCTGTGGGACAAAATCAGAAATGAAAATGGAAGGCAGAAAATTAATGAATGAGTCTGGAAGACAGAGGAAACAAAGGTTAGAAAATAAAGAGTTTGGCAGTGCTCCGGTATCTATTTCAATGCAAGGAGTATAGCAAAAAAGTAGATGAGCTGAGGGCACAGTTAGACACGTGGCAGTATGATATCATAGCTATTACAGAAACATGACTGAAGGAGGGACAGGAATGGCAGCTCAACATCCTTGATTACAGGGTTTTCAGACACGATAAGGAGGCGGAGTGGCAATTGTGGTCAAGAAAACTGTGACAGCTGTGAGGAGGGATGATGTGTAGGAAGGTTCATCAAATGAGGCTATATGGATTGAGCTAAGGAACAAAAAAGGGGCAATCAGAGGGCGATAGAAGAGCAGATATATAGGCAAATCTCTCAGAAATGCAAGAACAATCGGGCAGTAATAGGGGATTTCAATTACCCCAATATTAACTGGAATAGTTTTAGTCTGAAAGGAATTGAGGGAGCAGAATTCTTCAGGTGCATTCAGGAGAATCTTTTTGGCCAGTATGTAGCAAGTCGAACAAGAGAGGGCAAAGTTTTAGACTAAGTTTCAGGAAATGAAGCTGGGCAAGTGGAAGGAGTGGCAGTGGGAGAGCATTTCGGTGATAGTGATCATAATTCAGTCAGTTTTAACCTAATTGTGGAAAAGGACAGAGATAGAACAGGAGTTAGAGTTTTCAATTGGAGCAAGGCCAATTTTGCTAAACTGAGGATTGATTTAGCAAAAATAGACTGGAAACAACTACTTGAAGGTAAATCAGTGTCACAGCAGTGGAAGGCATTCAAAGGGGAGATTCAGGGGGTTCAGAATAAACATGTTCTCACAAAGAAAAAGGGTTTGATGGCCAAATCTAGAGCCCTATGGATGTCAAGGAGCTTACAGGGTAAGATGAGGCAGTAAAGGAAAGTTTATATCCAACGCCAAGAACTCAATACTACAGAAAGCCGAAAAGAGTATAGAAAGTGAAACTATACAGTAAATGGAAAAGTCCTGGGGAAAATTGATGTCCAGAGAGATTTGGGTGTTCAGGTCCACTGTTCCCTGAAGGTGGCAACGCAGGTAAATAGAGTGGTAAAGAAGGCATACGGCATGCTTTCCTTCATCGGACGGGGTATTGAGTACAAGAGTTGGCAGGTCATGTTACAGTTGTATAGGACTTTGGTTCGGCCACATTTGGAATACTGCGTGCAGTTCTTGTCGCCACATTACCAAAAGGATGTGGATGCTTTGGAGAGGGTGCAGAGGAGGTTCACCAGGATGTTGCCTGGTATGGAGGGCGCTTGCTATGAAGAGAGGTTGAGTAGATTAGGATTATTTTCATTAGAAAGACGGAGGTTGAGGGGGGACCTGATTGAGGTGTACCCATTGTCTCTCGAGACAAGGAGGCCAAAGAAGAAGAAGAAGAAGAATAGACAGGGTGGATAGCAAGAGGCTTTTTCCCAGAGTGGGGGATTCAATTACTAGAGGACACGAGTTCAAAGTGAAAGGGGAAAAGTTTAGGGGGGATATGCGTGGAAAGTTCTTTACGCAGAGGGTGGTGGGTGCCTGGAACGCGTTGCCAGCGGAGGTGGTAGATGCGGGCACGATGGCGTCTTTTAAGATGTATCTAGACAGATACATGAATGGGCAGGAAGAAAAGAGATACAGACCCTTAGAAAATAGGCGACATGTTTAGATAGAGGATCTGGATCGGCGCAGGCTTGGAGGGCCGAAGGGCCTGTTCCTGTGCTGTAATTGTCTTTGTTCTTTGAGTGAAATCCAAAAGGAAATTAGGAAAGCAAAGAGAGCATGAAAGAATATTGGCAAGAAAAATCAAGGTGAACCCAAAGATGTTTTATCAATACATTAAGAGTAAGAGGATAACTCAGGAGAGAGTAGGGTCCATAAAAGACCAAAAAGGTAACGTGTGTAGAGGCGGTAGATGTTGGTATGTATCTTAATGAATACTTTGCTTCTGCATCGTCCCCCTCTTTTGTGAAGACAGATATTGCAGTTAAGAAAGAGGGATGTGAAGTATTGGATGTGATAAACATAGGGAGAGAGAAAGTGTTAATGAGATTAGCATCCCTCAAAATTGATAAATCACCAGGGCTGGATGAAATGTACCCCAGAGTGTTAAAAGAAGCAGGAAAGGAAATAGCAGAAGGTCTGACCATCATTTTCCAGTCCTCACTGGATACAGATGTGCCGGAGGATTGGAGAAGTGCTAACGTTGTACCTCTGTTTAAAAAGGAAGCAAGGAATAGACCGAATAACTACAGGCCAGTCAGTCTAACCTCAGTAGTGGGGAAATTATGGAATCTATTCTGAGAGACAGGATAAACTGTCACTTAGAAAGGCACAGGTTAATCAAGGATAGTCAGCATGGATTTGTTAAGGGAAGATCTTGTCTGACAAACTTGATCGAATTTTTTGAAGAAGGAACAAGGAAGATAGATGAGGGTAGTGCAGTTCATGTGGCCTACAAGGATTTTAGCAAAGCTTTTGACAAGGTTCCACATGAAAGACTGGTTAAAAAAATAAAATTCCATGGGATCCAGGGAAATGCAGCAAGGTGGATACAAAGTTAGCTCAGTGGCAAGAAACCAAGGATAATTGTTGGGTGTTTTAGCGACTAGAGGGCAATTTCCAGTGGCGTTCCACAGGGCTCAGTACTGGGTCCTCTGCTTTTTGATGTATATGTTAATGATTTCGACATAAACATGGGGGGGCATGGTCAAGAAGTTTGCAGCCGATACAAAGATTGGCTGTGGTAGATAATGAGCAGAATAGCTGGAGGCTGCAGGAAGATAGTGATGGTCTGGTCAGATGGGGAGAAAAGTGACAAATGGAATTCAAACTGGAGAAGTGAGAGGTGATGCATTTGGGGAGGTCAAACAAGACAAAGGAATACACGATTAATGGAAAAATACTGAGAATTGTAGAGGAAGTGAGGGTCCTTGCAGTGAATATCCACAGATCCCTGAAGGTAGCAGGACCGGTCGATAAGGAGGTTAAGAAGGCATATGGAATCTCTTCCTTTATTAGCCGAGATATAGAATACAAGAGCGGGGAGGTTATGTTGGAACTGTATAAGTCATTGTTTAAGCCACAACCTGAGTACTGTGCAGTTCTGGTCATCTGATTACAGAAAGGATGTAATTGCACTAGAGCAAGTACAGAGGAGATTTACGAGGATGTTGCCAGGACTGGAAAAATGCAGCTCTGAGGAAAGATTGGATAGGCTGGGGTAGTTCTCCTTGGAACAGAGAAGGCTGAGGGGAGATCTGATTGAAATGTACAAAATTTTGAGGGGCCTGGATAGAGTGGTGGCGAAGAGTCTATTCACCTTAGCAGAGAGGTCAGTGACGAGGGGGCATAGATTTAAAGTGATTGGTAGAAAATTTGGAAGGGAGATGAGGAAAAGTTTTTTTCACCCAGAGGGTGGTGATGGTCTGGAACTCACTGCCTGAAAAGGTAGTTGAGGCAGAGACCCTCAACTCATTCAAAAGGAGTCTGGATATGCACCTAAAGTGCCGTAATCTGCAGGGCTATGGACCGAATGTGGGATTAGAATGGATGGATCGTTTTTCGGTCGGTACAGATGCAATGGGCCAAATGGCCTCTTTCTGTGCCTTAAACTTTCTATGATTCCATAACAAGTCCTTCAGCTTTCTGTTTCCAAAGGATTTATTCTTTTTCTCCAGACACTCTGGCATTGGCTGCTACTGCTTTCTCATGGCCACAATGTTCCAGCACACAGCTACACTAATGATGCTTTATGTGGCTGTGATACTACGCACTCCTCTCCCACCTCATTCTGCCAGCTTAGCCATCAAGAGTCGGGTTTTACAATTTACATTTTACAATTTATAGAGATGATTTGGAGTTGGGGACCACATGTAGGGTGTCAAAGTTTGCAGATGACACTAAGATGAGTGGCAGAGCAAAGTGTACAGATGACTGTGAAACTTTGCAGAGGAACATAGATACATTGAGTGAGTGGACAGATGGAATACAATGTTAATAAATGTGAAGTCATTCATTTCGGTAGGAGTAACGGTAAAAAGGATTATTACTTGAATGGTAAAAAGTTGCAGCATGCTGCTATGCAGAGGGACCTGGGTGTCCTTGTGCATGAATCGCAGAAGGTTGGTCTGCAGGTACAGCAAGTAATTAGGAAGGCAAATGGAATTTTGTCCTTCATTGCTAAAGGGATTGAGTTTAAAAGCAGAGAGGTTATGTTGCAGCTGTATAAGGTACTGGTGAGGCCGCACCTGGAGTACTGTGTGCAGTTTTGGTCTCCTTATTTGAGAAAGAATGTACTGGCACTGGAGAGGGTGCAGAGGAGGTTCACTAGGTTGATTCCGGAGTTGAGGGGGTTGGTTTATGAGGAGAGACTGAGTAGATTGGGATTATATTCATTGGAATTCAGAAGAATGAGGGGGGATCTTATAGAAACATATAAAATTATTAAGGGAATAGATAAGATACAAGTAGAGAGGATATTTCCACTGGCAGGTGAAGCTAGGACAAGAGGGCATAGCCTCAAGATTAGAGGGAGCAGATTTAGCACTGAATTGAGAAGGAAGTTCTTCACCCAGAGGGTTGTTAATCTATGGAATTCCTTGCCCAGTGAAGTAGTTGACGCTTCTTCAGTAGACGTTTTTAAAGCTAAGGTAGATATCTTTTTGAACAATAAAGGAATTAAGGGATACGGTGAGAGAGCGGGTAAGTGGATCTGAGTCCACAAAAAGATCAGCCATGATCTTATTGAATGGCGGAGCAAGCTCGAGGGGCCGGACGGCCTACTCCTGCTCCTAGTTCTTATGTTCTATGTTCTCCCGCTCCTGATTCCTAATGAGTGTCAGACAAGGATGTGGCAGGGCCTGGTGTAGCTGTGCATCGTTGCTGAACAAATTTGTAGGTGAACATAGGAACATAGGTGCTCAAAGTGCAGGTGCTCACATGGAGAATGGTCCCGATGGTGAGGCACTGGACGGTGACTGGAAAAGCAAGTACATGGGGAGAAGGGCGGGAGGTTTGGTTCTCTGTCTGTCTTTCTCTCCCTCTCTCTCTGCACCTCTCTCGGCCCCTCCCCCCCCCCCCCCCACCTTCTCGGCCCCTTAAGTTAACAGAGTGAGCGTTGGTCCAAGAGAAAATGAGTTTGGGGAATTAATAATGGAAAATAAGGAGATGGCAGATGCATTAAATAGCTATCACGATAGAGGATACAAGTAATCCCAGAAATATCTGTAAATATAAAGGCGTTTGATAAGGTTCCCCATGGTAGGCTCATTCAGAAAGTAAGGAGGCATGGGATACAGGGAAAGTTGGCTGTCTGGTTACAGAATTGGCTGGCCCATAGAAGACAGAGGGTGGTAGTAGATGGAAAGTATTCAGCCTGGAGCTCGGTGACCAGTGGTGTTCCGCAGGGATCTGTTCTGGGACATCTGCTCTTTGTGATTTTTATAAATGACTTGGATGAGGAAGTGGAAGGCTGGGTTAGCAAGTTTGCCGATGACACGAAGGTTGCTGGAGTTGTGGATAGTGGGAAAGGCTGTTGTAGGTTGCAACGGGACGTTGACAGGATGCAGAGCTGGGCTGAGAAGTGGCAGATGGAGTTCAACCTGGAAAAGTGTGAAGTGATTCATTTTGGAAGGTCAAATTTGAATGCAGAATACAGGCTGAAAGACAGGATTCTTGGTAGTGTGGAGGAACAGAGGGATCTTGGGGTCCATGTCCATAGGTTGCTCAAAGTTGCCACCCAAGTTGGTAGGGTTGTAAAGAAAGCGTATGGTGTGTTGGCTTTCATTAACAGGGGGATTGAGTTTAAGAGCCGTGAGGTTATGCTGCAGCTCGATAAGTCCCTGGTTCGACCACACTTGGAATATTGTGTTCAGTTCTGGTCGCCTCATTATAGGAAGGATGTGGAAGCTTTAGAGAGGGTGCAGAGGAGATTTACCAGGATGCTGCCTGGACTGGAGGGCATGTCTTACGAAGAAAGGTTGAGGGAGCTAGGGCTTTTCTCATTGGAGCGAAGAAGGATGAGAGGTGACTTGATAGAGGTGTACAAGATGATGAGAGGCATAGATAGAGTGGATAGTCAGAGACATTTTCCCAGGGTGTAAAGGGCTATCACCAGGGGGCATAATTTTAAGGTGATTGGAGGAAGGTTTCGGGGAGATGTCAGAGGTAGGTTCTTTACACAGAGAGTGGTGGGTGCGTGGAATGCACTGCCAGCGGTGGTAGTAGAAGCAAATACATTAGGGACATTTAAGCGACTCTTGGATAGGTACATGGATGATAGTAGTATGAATGGTATGTAGGTAGTTTGATCCTAGAGTAGGTTAAAGGGTCGGCACAACATCGTGGGCCGAAGGGCCTGTACTGTGCTGTACTGTTCTATGTTCTATTATCTAAATCAGGAAATGGAAGGGAGAGAGGAACTCAAGAAAATTACAAGCACCAGGGAAGTGGTACTGAGCAAATTATTTGAGCTGCAGGCTGACAAGTCCTCGGGTCCTGATGGACTTCATCCTAGGGTGTTAAAAGAAGTGGTTAGTGAGATAGTTGATGCGTTAGTTTTAATTTTCAAAACATCCCTCGATTCAAGGAAGGTTCCATTAGATTGGGAAATAACAAATGTAACTCTTTTATTCAAAAAGGGAGGGAGACAGAAAGCAGGAAACTACAGGCCAATTAGCTTAACATCTGTCATGGGGGAAAATGCTATAAGCTATTATTAAAGATGTTATAGCAGGACACTTAAAAAAAAAAAAAAAAAATTCAAGGTAATCTGGCTGAGTCAACATAGTTTTGTGAAAGAGAAATCATGTTTAACCAATTTATTGGAGTTCTTTGAGGGAGTTGCATGTGCTGTGGATAAAGGAGAACTGGTGGATGTATTATACTTGGATTTCCAGAAGGCATTTGATAAGGTGCCACATCAAAGGTTGTTGCAGAAAATAAAAACTCATGGTGTAGGGGGTAACATATTGGCATGGATAGAAGATTGGCTAGCTAACAGGAAACAGAGGAGGCAGAAATGGGTCATTTTCTGGTTGGCAAGATGGAACAAGTAGTGTGCCACAGGGATCACTGCTGGTCCTCAACTTCTTACAGTTTATATAAAACACTTGGATGAAGGAACCGAAGATATGCTTGCTAAATTTGCTGATGACACAAAGGTAGGTCGGAAAGTAAGTTGTGAAGAGGACATAAGGTAGCCACAAAGAGATATAGATAGGTTAAGTGAGTGGGCAAAGACCTGGCAAATGGAGTATAATATGGGAAAGTGTGAAATGTCCACTTTGGCAGGAAGAATAAAAAAGAAGCATATTATCTAAATTAAAGTGATTATCGACAATGCAGCCAGTAGTTGAAGTCATCATACCTACTCTCTGCCCATGCGCTGCGTTTCGCATTGCCAGGACTGATTGGCGCGTGCGCAGATTATGTCATCGAGGAACGCGTGCAGAGAGCGGGGGTGGGGGAAGCGGGGCGGGCGCGGCCGAAGACCTTGCTGGTGGCGGCGGGTGCGCTCTCCTCCTCCTCCCCCTCCCCATCCCCCGGCCTGTCCGCTCGCTCTCACCCCCCCCAGCAGCCTGCACTCTTCCCCCACCGGCCCGTCCGCTCATTCGCTCTCTTCCCCCCACAGGTCCGCCTGCTCCCTCCTGCCATTGTGTGCTGCCATGTGTTTAGGTTGCCTTTGTGCGATTATTTGAGCAGCGAGATCTTTAGTCCTGGCAGCTGCTGATGTCACAGACTGTGACGTTTTCGTGGCACAGGCTGCATTTGCGCATGTGCCACTGCACCACCACCTAGTGGTAGCATTGTCAGAAAACACATCCTATCTAAATGGTGAGAGATTGCAGAGCTCTGAGATGCAGAGGGATCTTGGTGTCCTAGTACATGAATTGCAAAAGGTTAGTATGCAGGTACAGCAAATAATTAGGAAAGCTAATAAAATGTTATCGTTTATTGTGAGGGGAATTGAATACAAAAGTAGGGAGGTTATGCTTCAGTTATACAGGGCATTGGTGAGACCACATCTGCAGTATTGTGTACAGTATTGGTCTCCTTATTTAAGGAAGGATGTAAATGTGTTGGAAGCGGTTCAGCGATGGTTTACGAGACTAATACCTGGAATGGGCAGGTTGCCTTATGAGGAAAGGTTGGATAGGCTAGGCTTGTATCTGCTGGAGTTTGGAAGAGTAAGAGGAGACTTGATTGAAACATATAGGATCCTAAGGAGTCTTGACAGGGTGGATGTGGAAAGGATGTTTCCTCTTGTGGGAGAATCTAAACCTAGGGGTCACTGTTTAAAAATGAGGGTTGCCCATTTAAGACCGAGATGAGAATTTTTTTCTGAGAGGATCGTGAGTCTTTGGAACACTCTTCCTCAAAAGACTGTGGAAGCAGAGTCTTTGAGTATTTTTAAGGCAGAGGTAGATAGATTCTTGATGAGCAAGGAGGGTGAAAGGTTATCTGGGGTACGCGCGAATGTAGAGTTGAGGTTACAATCAGACCAGCCATGATCTTGTTGATTGGCGGAGCGGGCTCAAGGGGCCGACTGGTCTACGCCTGTTCCTAATTTGTATGTATGATGGTGAATGGGGCTTGAGGCAAGTTAGGACACGGGCAACAGTGTTTTAATGACCTGAATTCCAGTAACGATGGAAGGAGAGGTCAGCCAGGTGTGCGCTGGAATAGTCAAGTCTTGAGGCGACAAAATTCAGGGTTGAGTATTTCAGCAACAGATGAGCTGAGGGAAGGACGGAATCAGGCAGTGTTACAGTGGTAGAAGCACAGTTCAGGATCTGATAGGATGCCAAGATTGCACAATGTCTGGTTCAGCCTCACAGTGGCTAAGAAGGGTGATGGAATTGTTGGTGGAAAAAAATTTGAGTTCTTGATGGGGTCTGAAGACAATGGCTTCCGTTTTCCCAATGTTTAATTGGAAGAATTTTAAGCTCATCCGGGTTTGGAAGTCAGTCAAGCAACGTGACAACACAAACAGTGGAATTTGAGGTCGTGTTTTTGGATCATGTCCAAGAGGCAGATGAGAAATATGAGGGGGCCTTGGGTAGATCCTTGGGGGATTCCCGGTGTAACAGTGTGGGAGAGGGTAGAGCAGCCATTGCAGGAGATTCTGTGGTTACATTTGGGTAGATAAAAATGGAACCACGCAAGTGCAGTTCCACCCAACTGGACAACAGAAGTGTATTAGAGGAGGATGGTGTGATGAACCTTGTTCAAAGGCTGCAGATAGGTCAAGAAGGATGAGAAGGGATAATTTACCACACTCAGAGGATGTCACTTGTGAAACACAAGATGAGTTTAGAGGAGCTGGAAATGGCAGCAGCAGCAGAATCATCGGCAACAGCTGATCTAAAGTGCCTAATGGAAAGATGAGGTGCTGTTCCTCGAACTTCCAGTGAGCTTCATTGGAACATTGACCTCTATCCTCAGCCTCTGACAGAGTGGGAATAGGGCAGAGAATTAAAATGACAGGCGACTGGAAGCTCCAGGTCACACTATGGACTGAACTCTAGTGCTTCGCAAAGCGATCATCCAATCTGCATATGTAGAGAAGACCGCATTGTGAGCAGCAAATATAGTTTACTAAATTGAAAGAAGTACAAGTAAATCACTGTTTCATTTCAAAGGAGTGTTTGAGGCCCTGGACGGTGAGAAGGGAGGAGGTAAAAGGGCAGATGTTGCATCCCCAGAGCTTGAATGGAAATCTGTCCTGGGAAGGGGAGGGGGTATCAGAAGAGTAGATCAGGATGTGGCAAAGGGAATGTCCTTTCAGAAAGGGGGAGGGGAAGATGTGCTTGGCGATGGCGTCATGCTAGAGGTGGTGGAAATGGCAGCGGATGATCCATTGTACATGAAGGCTGATGGGGTGAAAGATGAGGACAAGGGGAATCCTATCATGGTTCTGGGAGGGAGGGGAAGCGGTGAGAGCAGAATTGGAGGAAATGGGACAGACAATGTTAAGGGCTCTGTCAACTATGGTGGAGGGGGAATGCTGAGCTGAGGGGAAAGGAATATTGGGTTGGGTTTCAAGAAGCCATGACTTGTTTTACAATGGTAAATACCTTTAATTTGAAACTACGATTGCATGAGCAGAAGTTTTCTCCAGTTAAATATTGGGAAGACTGAAGCCACAAACTCTGTTCCCTGGCCACTGTCTCCATCCATCACCCCCACCCCCACCCCCCTCTGCCTGCCACAGCCACTGTCTGAGGCTGAACAAGACTGTTTGCAGCCTCAGTGTCCTATTTTATCATGAGCTGAGCTTGTGACCCCATATTGTCTCTGTCACCTAGACTGCCTATTTCTGGTAATATTATCCTTCTTCGCCCCTGCCTCAAGTCATCTGCTGCTGAAACTCTATTCATGATTTTGTTACCTCCTGACTTGAGTATTCCAATGCTCTGCTAGCCAGCCTCCCATCTTGCACTCTCCATAAACTCTCTTGCCCGTGTGCTAACTCGCACCAAGTCTTGTTCATCCATCCCTCCTGTGACCTCTGACCTACGTTAGCTCCCAACGGTCCAGCAACACCTCAGTTTTAAAATTCTCATCCTCCAATTCAAATCCCTCCATGGCCTCACCCCTCCATGGAAACATAGAAAATAGGAGCAGGAGTAGGCCATTCAGCCCTTCAAGCCTGCTCCGCCATTCATTATGATCATGGCTGATCATCCAACTCCATAACCTGTTCCCACTTTCCCCCCATATCCTTTGATCCCTTTCACCCCAAGAGCTATATCTAACTCCTTCTTGAAAACATACAATGTTTTGGCATCAACTGCTTTCTGTGGTAGCGAATTCCACAGGCTCACCACTCTCTGGGTGAAGAAACTTCTCCTCTTCTCAGTCCTGAAAGGTTTACCCCGTATCCTTAGACTGTGACCCCTGGTTCTGGACTCCCCCACCATCGGGAACATCCTTCCTGCATCTACCCTGTCAAGTCCTGTTAGAATTTTATAGGTTTCTATGAGATCCCCCCCCCTCACTCTTCTGAACTGCAGCGAATATAAGCCTAAGCGACTCGATCTCTCCTCAAACGTCAGTCCCGCCATCTCGGGAATCAGTCTGGTAAACCTTGGCTGCACTGCCTCGATAGCAAAAACATCCTTCCTCTGATACGGAGACCAAAACTGCACGCAATATTCCAGGTGTGGCCTCACCAAGGCCCTGTATAATTGCAGCAAGACATCCCTGCTCCTGTACTTGAATCCGTTCGCTATGAAGGACAACATACCATTTGCCTTTTTTACAGCCTGTTGCACCTGCATGCTTACCTTCAACGACTGGTGTACGAGAACACCCAGGTCTCGCTGCATATTCCCCTCTCTGTTTATAGCCATTCAGATAATCTGCCTTCCTGTTTTTACTAGCAAAGTGGATAACCTCACATTTATCCACATTATACTGCATCTGCCCACTCACTCAACTTGTCCAAATCACCCTGAAGCCTCTCTGCATCCTCCTCACAACTCACCCTCCCACCCAGTTTTGTGCCATCTGCAAATTTGGAGATATTATATTTAGTTCCCTCATCTAAATCATTAATGTATATTGTGAATAGCTGGGGTCCTAGCACCGATCCCTGCGGTAACCCTCTAGTCACTGCCTGCCATTCGGAAAAAGACCCGTTTATTCCTACTGTTTGTTTCCTGTCTGCCAAACAATTTTCCATCCATCGCAATACACTACCCCCAATCCCATGCGCTTTAATTTTACACGCTAACCTCTTATGTGGGACTTTGTCGAAAGCCTTCTAAAAGTCCAAATATACCACATAAACTGGCTCCCCCTCATCAACTCTACTAGTTACATCCTCGAAGAATTCTGGTCGATTTGTCGAGCCTTCTGTAAATCCATGCTGACTCTGTCCGATTCTACCACTGTTCTCCAAGTGCAAGAAGAACAAAGAACAAAGAAAATTACAGCACAGGAACAGGCCCTTCGGCCCTCCAAGCCTACGCCGATCCAAATCCTCTATCTAAACCTGTCGCCTATTTTCTAAGGGTCTGTATCTCTTTACTTCCTGCCCATTCATGTATCTGTCTAGATACATCTTAAAAGACGCTATCGTGCCCGCGTCTACCACCTCCGCTGGCAATGCGTTCCATGCACCCACCACCCTCTGCGTAAAGAACTTTCCACGCATATCCCCCCTAAACTTTTCCCCTTTCACTTTGAACTCGTGTCCCCTTGTAATTGAATCCCCCACTCAGGGGGAAAAAGCTTCTTGCTATCCACCCTGTCTATACCTCTCATGATTTTGTACACCTCAATCAGGTCCCGCCTCAACCTCCGTCTTTCTAATGAAAATAATCCTAATCTACTCAACCTCTCTTCATAGCTAGCGCCCTCCATACCAGGCAACATCCTGGTGAACCTCCTCTGCACCCTCTCCAAAGCATCCACATCCTTTTGGTAATGTGGCGACCAGAACTGCACGCAGTATTCCAAATGTGACCGAACCAAAGTCCTATACAACTGTAACGTGACCTGCCAACTCTTGTACTCAATACCCCGTCCGATGAAGGAAAGCATGCCGTATGCCTTCTTGACCACTCTATTGACCTGCGTTGCCACCGTCAGGGAACAATGGACCTGAACACCCAAATCTCTCTGTACATCAATTTTCCCCAGGACTTTTCCATTTACTGTATAGTTCACTCTTGAATTGGATCTTCCAAAATGCATCACCTCGCATTTGCCCTGATTGAACTCCATCTGCCATTTCTCTGCCCAACTCTCCAGTCTATCTATATTCTGCTGTATTCTCTGACAGTCCCCTTCACTATCTGCTACTCCACCAATCCTAGTGTCGTCTGCAAACTTGCTAATCAGACCACCTATACTTTCCTCCAAATCATTTATGTATATCACAAACAACAGTGGTCCCAGCACGGATCCCTGTGGAACACCACTGGTCACACGTCTCCATTTTGAGAAACTCCCTTCCACTGCTACTGTCTGTCTCCTGTTGCCCAGCCAGTTCTTTATCCATCTAGCTAGTACACCTTGGACCCCATGCGCCTTCACTTTCTCCATCAGCCTACCATGGGGAACCTTATCAAACGCCTTACTGAAGTCCATGTATACGACATCTACAGCCCTTCCCTCATCAATCAACTTTGTCACTTCCTCAAAGAATTCTGTTAAGTTGGTAAGACATGACCTTCCCTGCACAAAACCATGTTGCCCATCACTGATAAGCCCATTTTCTTCCAGATGGGAATAGATCCTATCCCTCAGTATCTTCTCCAGCAGCTTCCCTACCACTGACGTCAGGCTCACCGGTCTATAATTACCTGGATTATCCCTGCTACCCTTCTTAAACAAGGGGACAACATTAGCAATTCTCCAGTCCTCCGGGACCTCACCCGTGTTTAAGGATGTTGACTTAATTGAGGTGTAGAAAATTATGAGGGGCCCCAGATAGAGTAGACAGGAAGGACCTGTTTCCCCTAGTGGAGAGGTCAGTTACCAGGAGGCACAGATTTAAGGTGATTGGTAGAAGGATTAGAGGTGACATGAGGAAAAACCTTTTCACCCAGAGGGTGGTGGGTGTCTGGAATTCACTGCCAGGATTGGTGGTGGAGACAGAAACCCTCAATTCTTTTGAATGTACCTGGACATGTACCTGAAGTGCTGTAATTGCAAGGCTATGGACCAGGTACTGGAAGGTGGAATTAGATTGGGCAGATAGTTTTCAGCACAGACACAACGGGCTGATTGGCCTCCTATACTGTAATTTTTCTATGGTTCTACAGTTAGGTCAACCATGATCTTATTGAATGGCGGAGCAGGCTTGCGGGGCCGAATGGCCTACTCGTGCTCCTATTCCTTATTCTCGTACAGCCAACATCTTAAGATTCCTCCATCCCCATCCCTGCCATAGGGACAGGGCAGACCACCAGCGGTGGCGACACAGTGTTATACAGTCAGGAGGGAGTTGCCCTGGGAGTCAGCAACATTAATTTTGGACCCATGAAGTCTCATGACTCCAGGTCAAACATGAGCAAGGAAACCCCCTATGATTACCACCTACTGCCCTACTTTAGTTGATGAATCCTCCATGTCAAACACCAATTGGTAGAAGCACTGAGGGAGCAAGGATACAGAATGCACTCTGAGTGCTAGACTTCAATGTCCATCATCAAGGGAGGCTCGGTAGCACCACTACTGACCGAGCTGGCCAAGTCCTAAAGGACATTGCTGCTAGACTGGGTCTGCAGCAGGTTGTGAGGGAACCAACAACGGAAAAACATGCTTGACCTATTGTAGATGTATCTGTCCATGATGGTATTGGTAGGAATGACCACCGCACAGTCGCCGTGGAGACTAATACCCGACTTCAGACTGAGAATACCATCCATAGTGTTGCATGGCACTACCACCGTACTAAATAGGATAGATTCAGAACTTATCTAGCAGCTCAAAACTGGGCATTCATCAGGCGCTGTGAGCCAGAAGCAGCAACAGAATTGTATTCAACCTCATGGCCCAGCATATCCCCACGCTACCATTACCATCAAGCCAGGGGAGCAACCCTGGTTCAATAAAGACTGCAGGAGGGCATGCCAGGAGCAGCACCAGGCATACCTAAAAATGAGGTGTCAGCCTGGTAAAGCTACAGCACAGGACTACATACATGCTAAACAGCAGCAGCATGCGATAGAGCTTAGCGATCCCACACTCGTGGATCAGATCAAAGCTCTCTAGTCCTGTCACAACCAGTCAAGAACAAAGAACAGTACAGCACAGCAACAGGCCATTCGGCCCTCCAAGCCTGCGCCGATCTTGATGCCTGCCTAAACTAAAACCTTCTGCTCTTCCGGGCACTGTCTCCCTCTATTCCCATCCTATTCATGTATTTGTCAAGATGCCTCTTAAACGTTGCTATCGTACCTGCTTCCACCACCTCCCCTGGCAGCAAGTTCCAGGCACTCACCACCCGCTGTGTAAAGAACTTGCCTCGCACATCCCCTCTAAACTTTGCCCCTCTCACCTTAAACCTATGCCTGCTAGTAACTGACTCTTCCACCCTGGGAAAAAGCTTCTGACTATCCACTCTGTCCATGCCACTCATAACTTTGTAAACCTCTATCATGTCGCCCCTCCACCTCCGTCGTTCCAGTGAAAACAATCCGAGTTTATCCAACCTCTCCTCATAGCTAATGCCCTCCAGACCAGGCAACATCCTGGTACACCTCCTCTGTACCCTCTCCAAAGCCTCCACGTCCTTCTGGTAGTGTGGCGACCAGAATTGCACGCAATATTCTAAGTGTGGCCCAACTAGGGTTCTGTACAGCTGCTGCATGACTTTCCAATTTTTATACTCTATGCCCCGACCGATGAAGGCAAGCATGCCGTATGCCTTCTTGACTACCTTATCCACTTGCGTTGCCACTTTCAGTGACCTGTGGACCTGTACGCCCAGATCTCTCTGCCTGTCAATACTCCTAAGGGTTCTGCCATTTACTGCATACTTCCCACCTGCATTCGACCTTCCAAAATGCATTACCTCACATTTGTCCGGATTAAACTCCATCTGCCATTTCTCTGCCCAAGTCTCCAACCGATCTATATCCTGTTGTATCCTCTGACAATCTTCATCACTGTCCGCAACTCCACCAACCTTTGTGTCATCCGCAAACTTACTAATCAGACCAGCTACATTTTCCTCCAAATCATTTATATATACTACAAAGAGCAAAGGTCCCAGCACTGATCCCTGCGGAACACCACTAGTCACATCCCTCCATTCGGAAAAGCACCCTTCCACTGCTACCCTCTGTCTTCTATGACCGAGCCAGTTCTGTATCCATCTTGCCAGCTCCCCTCTGATCTCATGTGACTTCACCTTTTGTACCAGTCTGCCATGAGGGACCTTGTCAAAGGCTTAACTGAAGTCCATATAGATAACATCCACTGCCCTTCCTTCATCAATCATCTTCATCACTTCCTCAAAAAACTCAAATCAAATTAGTGAGACACGACCTCCCCTTCACAAAACCATGCTGCCTCTCGCTAATAAGTCCATTTGTTTCCAAATGGGAGTAAATCCTGTCCCGAAGAATCCTCTCCTAATAATTTCCCTACCACTGACGTAAGGCTCACTGGCCTATAATTTCTTGGATTATCCTTGCTACCCTTCTTAAACAAAGGAACAACATTGGCTATTCTCCAGTCCTCTGGGACCTCACCTGTAGCCAATGAGGATGCAAAGATTTCTGTCAAGGCCCCAACAATTTCTTCCCTTGCCTCACTCAGTATTCTGGGGTAGATCCCATCAGGCCCTGGGGACTTATCTACCTTAATGCTTTGCAAGACACCCAACACCACCTCCTTTTTGATAATGAGATGACTGAGACTATCTGCACTCCCTTCCCTAGGCTCATCATCCACCAAGTCCTTCTCCTTGGTGAATACTGATGCAAAGTACTCATTTAGTACCTCGCCCATTTCCTCTGGTTCCACACATAGATTCCCTTCTCTGTCCTTGAGTGGGCCAACCCTTTCCCTGGTTACCCTCTTGCTCTTTATATATGTGTAAAAAGCCTTGGGATTATCCTTAATCCTGTTTGCCAATGACTTCTCATAACTCCTTTTAGCCCTCCTGACTCCTTGCTTAAGTTCCTTCCAACTGTCTTTATATTTCTCAAGGGATTCGTCTGTTCCTCGCCTTCCAGCCCTTACGAATGCTTCCTTTTTCTTTTTGACGAGGCTCACAATATCCCGCGTTATCCAAGGTTCCCGAAACTTGCCAAACCTATCCTCCTTCCTCACAAGAACATGCTGGTCCTGGATTCTAATCAACTGACGTTTGAAAGACTCCCACATGTCAGATGTTAATTTACCCTCAAACAGCTGTCCCCAATCTAAATTCTTCAGTTCCTGCCTAATATTGTTATAATTAGCCTTCCCCCAATTTAGCACCTTCACCCGAGGACTACTCTTATCCTTATCCAAAAGTACCTTAAAACATGCGGAATTATGGTCACTGTTCCCGAAAGCAACTGCACGCTTACAGGATTGGAATCCTAGCTGGATGACTGCTATCTCGGTCAAAAGTTCATTCTGTTCTCCACCTGAATCCAGTGCCACTCTTGGCCCTGAGCCTGGTCACCTTCGGATTTGTCTGCAATTATTCAGCAATGCTGAAGTTCAGGATTGTTGAACTGTGGGTTGTTTCAAACATTTGACAAAAATGGCCCAGTCTGCTGCTGCTGGCTATATGTACTCTACACAGTAACTAAAATACAGCAAGAAATGAATCCTTTGGAAGCGAATGCTTTAAATAAAGCATACTGCACACTATTGACTAGTAGCACCTGCATCCTCCTCCCCCTGATCAGCTGTGGCAGAGCAAGCTAGAACACCACTCCCACTGGTGGGCAGCAGATGAATCCACAATAGTTTTCATACATACAAATGTACATACATACAAATTAAGAGCAGGAGGAGACCAAGACGGTACACGGTACTCCCAGATGTAGTCTCACCAATGCCCTGTACAGCAGTAGCAAAACTTCCCTACTTTCAAGGGAAGTGGCTGTTGGTATTGAGGGTAAAACATTTTTCAGTATTTTGCACCATGTGCGAGATACCACCTGAGCTGTGCACAGAGGGGAGCCTCTAACACAGGCCCGGATAGGTGCAGAGCGAGATGCCTCTAATAATCCTTTCAAGCCAGCTGTGGCATGAGGTTGGTATATATTCAATAAATAGCTGCAAGGAGAAATTTATAGGGATTTGGGGTCTGGTCTGGTCTGAAGGTGAATATTGGGGTATCTGACCAGTGGTGGGGTCTCGGGTGGAAGCGGCAATGTTGCTGTGGTCTTTAAAGCAGGTATGGGGTCTAATGCTGAGCCCCAAGTGAAGGGGGATGAAGGGCTCGCCTTATGAGGAAAATTTGGGCCTATATTCAATGGAGAATCAGAAGAATGAAAGGTGATTTTATTGAAACAAGTAAAAATTTTGAGGGGGCTTGACAGGATAGATGCTGAGAGGATGTTTCCCCTCTTGGGGGAATCTAGAACTCGGGGGCGCAGTTTCAGAATAAAGAGTCTCCCATTTAAGACTGAGATGAGGGGGAATTTCTTCTGAGGGTCATTAATCTTTGGAATTATCTTTCCCCAGAGGGCAGTGGAGACTGGGTCATTGAATATGTTCAAGGCTGAATTAGACAGATTTTTGATCTACAGGGGAGCCGAGGGTTATGGGGACCGGAAGGCGTTAAGGCTGCAATCACATCAGCCATGATCTTACTGAAGGGGCCGAATGGCCTACTACTGCTCCTAGTTCTTACATGTTCTTATCTGAACAGGGCATCAAGTTGGTAATGGCCTGGCTGAGCCGGAGAAAGTGGCAAGGAGTCGATGGCTTCAGCAGTCCCCCGTGTTGAGCTGTGAAAAGTTATAGAAGTATACAGCACAGAAGGAGGCCATTTGGCCCATCGTGCCTGTACCAGTTCCTTGAAAGAGCTATCCAATTAGCCTCCCTCCCCTGCCATTTTCCCAAAGCCCTGCAAAATATAGGGAAAGTGATTGCTACATCTGGCAATGGATGATCAGACCTGAGTGTGTTTGGGGAAAGTGTAGAGGGAGCTTTAGTCTGTATCTAACCCCGTGCTGCACCTGTCCTCCTGGGAGTGTTTGATGGTCAGCAAGCATCTCTAGAGTCTGGTCGATCCCTAACACTGCTTACATTGTTGAACTGTTTTGGAGCCCAGTCACTTGTAAACCTCTGTTAGTGACGAGCTATTTCTCTCTCCTTACAGTTCGGCAATTATTGGGGACTGGAATATCCCCAGACCTGTATAATGAGGATGGTTTGACTGCACTGCATCAGGTAAGTGTGAGATTTTAGCTGGCATTGTACAGCTGCGTTTGCCAGTTTGTCATGTTGGTATGCAATTAGCCTGCGAGTCTACTGTTACTGGGGAGTGTGCAGTGTTAGAGAGCCTTCTGTCCTGTGACATCGTGCAGCTTTTCATTGGAACAGTGTCTACTAGAATGAGAATTAAGTTCTCAATTCAATAATCTGAGTGGCGTGAATACCAAGGAGCAACTAGAGGCGCCTGGCCTGATTTGTACAGTACAGAAGGAGGCCATTCAGCCCATTGTGCCTGTGCCGGCTCTTTGAAAGAGCAGTCCAAGTAACATCTTTCCGCAGAACCCTGCAAATTTTACCTTTTCAAGTTGGAACATAGTGGAGTACTGAGCGGGGAGTTGCTGCTGGGGAGTGGGATTTAAATGGCTGCATGCTGGCCCTGCACCTTAATACTTGTTAGTGCTGTAAAAGTCCTCACTCTATCTCTTGTCTTGTTTTACAGTGCTGTATCGATGACTATGAAGAAATTGTCAAGTTGCTGCTTGAAGCCAAAGCAAATGTGAACGCGTGTGACAGTGAACTGTGGACCCCACTGCATGCAGCCGCCACCTGTGGACACCTACACCTGGTGCAACAACTGATCAAACAGTTACGTACTGAGTCGTCTCCTTCACTGTCAAGTTGCAGCAGCGATTCTGAGAAGTGGGGGAGAGAGGGAGGGAAGGGTAGCGTCATTCAGCACCTCACCTCGCATGTTGCTGTTTGATTTTGTTCGCTGCTGAAGGTGGTGCTGTTCTGTGGGCCTTGGCTGCTGTCCAGTACCTCGTTCAAGTGGCTGTTCTCTTTGTGTGAAATCTGGCATCACACAATCAGCGGGGAATTGTCACAAGATCACAAGAAATAGGAGCAGAAGTAGACCATGTGGCCCATCGAGCCTGCTCTGCCATTCAATACGATCATGTCTGATCTTGGCTTCAATTCCATTTTCCTCTCCGCTCCCCATATCCCATAATTCCCTGCGAGATCAAAAATCTATCTATCCCGGCCTTAACTATATACAATGATGGAACACCCACATACCTCTGAGGTAGAGAATTCCAAAGATTCACAATCCTGAGTGTAGTTATTTCTCCTCATCTCAGTCCTGAATGATTGGCCCCTTATCCTGCGACTGAGCCCCTGTGTTCTAGATTCCCGGACCAGCAGAAACAATCTCTCAGCTTCGACCTGATCAAGCCCTTTCAGAATCTTGTATGTCTCAATTAGATCGCCTCTCATTCTTCTAAACTCCAGAGAATACCGGCCCAATTTACTCAGCCTCTCATCATAGGACAACCCCCTCATCCCAGGGACCAATTTAGTACATTTTCACTGCACTGCCTCTAGTGCAAGTATATCCTTTTTTAAATGTGGAGACCAAAACTGGACGCAGTATTCCGGGTGCAGTCTCACCAAAGCCCTGTACAATTTTAGTAAGACTTCTTTATTCCTGTACTCCAATTCCTTTGCAATAAAGGCCAATATGCCACTTGCTTTCCTAATAGCCTGTTGCACCTGTATGTTAACTTAACCAATCCTCTATCCACGCTAATATATTACCTCTAACACCATGAGCTCTTATCTTGCCTTTTAATCTTTTATGTCGCACATTATCGAATGCCTTTTGAAAATCCAGGTATACTACATCTACTTCTTTCTTCTTCTTTGGCCTCCTAGTCTCGAGAGACAATGGGTAAGCGCCTGGAGGTGGCCAGTGGTTTGTGGAGCAGCGCCTGGAGTGGCTATAAAGGCCAATTCTATCGTGACAGACTCTTCCACAGGTGCTGCAGGTAAAATTGGTTGACAGGGCTGTTACACAGTTGGCTCTCCCCTTGCGCTTCTGTCTTTTTTCCTGCCAAATGCTAAGTCTCTTCGACTTGCCACACTTTAGCCCCGCGTTAATGACTGTCCACCAGCTCTGGCGATCACTGGCAACTGACTCCCACGACTTGTGATCAATGTCACAGGACTTCACGTCGCGTTTGCAGACGTCTTTAAAGCGGAGACATGGACGGCTGGTGGGTCTGATACCAGTGACTAGCTCGCTGTACAATGTGTCTTTGAGGATCCTGCCATCTTCCATGCGGCTTACATGGCCAAGCCATCTCGAGCGCCGCTGGGGATGTTGGCCACCTCGAGGACTTGTGTCTTGGAGATACCAGGTCCTGATGCCAAGGATGCAGCGAAGATGGAATGAATTGAGACGTCACTTTTGGCTGACATACGTTGTCCAGACCTCGCTGCCGTAGAGCAAGGTTATGAGGACACAGGCATGATACACTTTGTGTTCCGTGTCAGTGTGCCATTTTCCCACATCTTTTTGGCCAGTCTGGACATAGCAGAGGAAACCTTTCCCATGCGCTTGTTGATTTCTGCATCGAGAGACAGTTTACTGGTGATAGTTGAGCTTAGGTAGGTGAACTCTTGAACCACTTCCAGAGCGTCCTGTCTCCCATGATGTTCGTTTTCTTGAGGCTGATGGTTAGGCCAAATTCATTGCAGGCAGCTGCAATCCTGTCAATGAGACTCTGCAGACACTCTTCAGTGTGGGATGTTAAAGCAGCATCGTCAACAAAGAGTTCCCTGATGAGGACTTTCCGTACTTTGGTCTTCGCTCTTAGACGGGCAAGGTTGAACAAACTGCCATCTGATCTTGTGTGGAGGAAAATTCCTTCTTCTCAAGACTTGAACGCATATGAGAGCAGCAGGGAGAAGAAGATCCCAATCAGTGTAGGTGCGAGAACACAGCCCTGTTTCACACCACACAGGATAGGAAAGGAGTCTGATGAGGTGCCGCTATGCTGAATTGTGCCTTTCATATTGTCATGGAATGAGGTGATGATACTTAGTAGCTTTGGTGGACATCCAATCTTTGCTAGTAGTCTGAAGAGACCACGTCTGCTGACGAGGTCAAAGGCTTTGGTGAGATCAATGAAAGCAACGTAGAGGAGCATCTGATGTTCTTGGCATTTCCCCTGTAGCTGCCGAAGGGAGAACAGCATGTCAATGGTGGATCTCTCTGCTCGAAAGCCACATTGTGCCTCAGGGTAGACGCGCTCGGCCAGCTTCTGGAGCCTGTTTAAAGCGACTCGAGCGAAGACTTTCCCCACTATGCTGAGCAGGGAGATTCCACGTTAGTTGTTGCAGTCACCGCGATCACCCTTGTTCTTAAAGAGGGTGATGATATTGGCATCGCGCATGTCCTGTGGTACTGCTCCCTCGTCCCAGCACAGGCAAAGCAGTTCGTAGAGTGCTGAAAGTATAGCAGGCTTGGCACTCTTGATCATTTCAGGGGTAATGCTGTCCTTCCCAGGGGTTTTTCCGCTGGCTAGAGAATCAGTGGCATCACTGAGTTCCGATTTTGTTGGCTGTTCGTCCAGCTCATCAAACAAAGAAAGAAAGAACAGTACAGCACAGGAACAGGCCATTCGGCCCTCCAGGCCTGCGCCAACCTTGATGCCTGCCGAAACTAACATCTTCTGCACATCCATGACAGGCAAAGACTGGGCTGCATTGAGGGCGGTCTCCGTGACAACATTTTCCCTGGAGTACAATTCTAGGTAGTGCTCCACCCAGCGGTCCATTTGCTTGCGTTGGCCAGTGATCGTTTCCCCTGATTTAGACTTGAGGGCGATCTTCTTGATGGTTGGCCCAAAAGCTCTCTTAATGCCATCATACGTTCCTCTGATGTTTCTGTTGTCGGAGGCCAGCTGAATACGACTGCATAGGTGTTGCCAGTAGTTCATTTGCGTAGCGCCTGGCTGTTCTTTGTGCAGCGCTTCTGGCTGCTTTAAGTACTTCAGATGTTAACTCGCTGGGGGCTTTCTTGTAGTTCAACAGTGCAATGCACTTAGCGGCTATGACAGGTTCCAGCTCTTGAAAGTGAGATTGAAACCAATCTGCATTCTGCTTCACATGTTTGCCATAGGTGGTCACTGGTGAGACATAGATGGCGTCTCTGATGTGGGCCCACTTGGTCTCTGCATCCCCTGTAGGACTGTTTTGAAGGGCTTTTTCAAGTGAATTTAGAAACTTATGTAACAGCTGTGGATAAGAAATTCTGCTGGCATTGATGCGTGGGCGGCCCTTCTGCTTGGAGTGATGCAGCTTCTTTGGTTTGAGTCTAACCTTGCTGCACACCAGGGAGTGGTTGGTGTCGCAATCCGCAGTGTGAAAGCTGCGTGTGATTTGAACACGGTTTAAAGAGGCTCGCCTTGTGATGATGAGGTCCAGCTGGTGCCAACGACGTGATCTTGGGTGCCTCCAAGAAACCTGGTGACAGGGTTTAGTATGAAAGAACAAGTTGGTGATGCAGAGGTTGTGATAGGTACACAACTCAAACAGTCTCTGTCCATTCTCATTCATCCTTCCAATGCCATAGCGCCCAAGGCAGGAGGGCCATGAGTCATGGTCAGCCCTAACCCTGGCATTGAAGTCTCCCAGCAGGAACAGATGTTCGGTATTGGGGATGCTACTAATGATATTATGGAGTTCCTCGTAGAACTGGTCTTTAACTTCAGGTGGGGAGCAGAGTGTTGGAGCATAGATGCCGAGTAGGTGTACTGGACCAGAGGCGGTGAGCAGTCGGATGGACAGTCTGCATTCTGAGCCATTTGAAGGTGGCTCTATCATGCTGAGCAAGGAGTTTCTGATGGCGAAGCTCACTTCATGTTGTCTTGGTTCTTCAGGTTGCCTACCCTGCCAGAAGAAGGTGTAGTCTTGCTCTACTAGTTTCCCTTTATCTACCCTACTAGTTACATCCTCAAAAAAACTCTTAATAAATTTGTCAAACAGGATCTCCCTTTAGTAAAACCATACTGACATGTTCTAATCATACTATGCTTTTCCAAGTGCAATGTTAAGACATCTTCAATAATAATTTCCAGCATCTTCTCAATGACTGATAAGCTAACTGGCCTGTAGTTGAAAAGCAGTGTAACATTTGCCAACTTCCAATCTGACGAGACCATTCCTGAATCTAAGGAATTCTGGAAAATCATAGCCAGTACATCCACTATCTCTGCAGCTATCTCTTTAAGAATCCTAGGATGTAGGCCATCTGATCCCGGGGACTTGTCAGATTTTAGTCCCTCAAGTTTCTCCAATACTTTTTCTCAGCTGATATCAATATCCTTAATTTACTCACTCCTTTTAGCCCCTAGGTTACTGCCTTTTGCTGGTATGGAACTCGTGTCTTTTACTGTGAAAACAGATTCAAAATATTTGTTCAATGCCACTGCCATTTCCTTAATCCCCATGATGATTTCGCCTGTCTCTGCCTCTAAGGGACCAATGTCTACTTTAGCTACTCTCTTGCTTTTTATGTATTTATAAAAGCTCTTACAATCTGTTTTTATATTGCTGGCTAGTTTACTCTCATTTTATTTTTGTCCCTTTTTATCAACTTTTTAGTGGCCCTTTGCTGGTTTCTAAAACACTCCCGATCCTCAGACTTGCTACTATTTTTTGCAACATTGTAAGCCTCTTTTACTTTCCTTAACTTCCTGAGTGAGCCACGGATGGGTCTTTCTTGATGAGTTTTTGAACGGAATGTACTTTTGTTGAACGCTTTGAATTGTTTCTTTAAATGTTTCCCACTGTTTATTTACCGCCATACCTTCCAGTCTATTTACCCAATTAACCTTAACCAGTTCTCCTCTCATACCTTAGTAATTGGCTTTGTTTAAGTTTAAGATTCTGGCTTGTGATTGAAATGTTGTCACTTTCAAACTCAACATGAAATTCAATGGTATTTGTGATCACTTTCCCAGTGGATCTTTTACTACGACATTGCTTGTTAACACTGCTTTATTACACAATACGAGATCTAAGATAGCTTTATCCCTAATTGGTTCTACAACGTATTACTCCAAGAAACTGTTAGGAAAACATTCTACAAACTCATCTTCTAGACCACTGTTGCCAATTTGATTGTCCCAGTCTATATGCAGATTAAATTCCCCCACAATTCATACATTCCCTTTTCTACACGCACCAATAATTTCCTGTTTAATGTCCTGTCCAATAATATAACTATTGTTAGGGGGTCTGTAAACTACTCCTGCTATTCCTAATTTCCACCCAAACTGATTCTACTTCATGATCTTCTGAGGCCAGATCCCTTCCTATTAATGTTCTTATGCCGTCCTTTACTATCAGGGCTACCTCCTTCCCCTTTGCCATTCTGTCTGTCTCTCTCCGAAATATTGTGTACTCTGGAATATTCATTTTCCAACCTTGATCTCCTTGTCACCATGTCTCGGTAATGGCAATTAGATCTAAATCATTTACTTCTATTCGTGCCACTAATTCATCTATCTTATTACAGATGTTTCGTGCATTCAGATAAAGGAACTTTAATTTCATTTTTTTTAACCTCTATTCCCTGCAATGATCTTATTTGCCAATGTACAGTTATTGTTAAACTCTCTGTCCCTTCCTGTCCTATTTTGTCTCTCCATCACAGCTGAGCCCAGTCCTCTCCTTTACCTGCTGTCTTGATGTAGGTGTCACTGGATAGCAATAGAAACACTGATATTCCTCTCACTCCCCAGCCCAGGGATACCTGAGGTCGTGTGCAGAACCTCCAGTTTGCCTTTTGATTTCTAATGTACTGTGCGATCTGGGTGACTGTTGAAGGAAGTTGGTTGCTGCACTGGCTACCCATCGTATGGTGATGTGTGTGTGAACGTTTTCCTGGACTACACGGAGTCTAGGTGAAGTTCCCTGTGTGACATTGGCCGAGTTCTAATGGTGATCCCTTTCCTTTACAGTGGTGCTAATCTCATGGCCGTCAATGCTGATGGGAACATGCCTTACGATTTGTGTGAGGATGATGTCACCTTGGACTACATCGAGAACGCAATGGCACAACAAGGTGCGTGGGTGAAAATGCATTTCTTTTGTGAAAAATAAAGCAGACTCTTGCTGGGGTACGATCTCACAGGTTCGGCAGTTCCCCCCCCCCCACTTGCGTGACCTTGTGCATCAATATAATCATGAAGTCTTCCTGTGGCTGAGTGGTAGCACCTTTGCCTCTGAATCTCAAGCTCATAGTTTCAAGCCCCACTCCACTGCTGAACGAGGGATGACTATCCACAGATCGGGTATTGAACCTGCGATATGTCAGCACAGTTCAGTCATCTCAATCCCATCCCAGGAGTTCCTCGGGGAAGTTTCATAATTTTGTAAAGTGACTTGAGTATTTTAACTCCTTTCAGATATCACTCAGGAAAAAATTGATGAATCGCGAATGGCCACAGAGAGATGGATGATTGAAGATATAAGGCGGCTGGTGGAGACTGACTCAGATCTGAATAGCCAGAATGATGTGGGCACTTGTCTGGTATGACCCTGCTACCTTTGCTCTCACTATGGAATGTGCACATAATCGCCCCTGTGGTTCCAATGTCATTGCTTCGTTCCCTAAAGGGCTGGTTCTTTCCAGGGGTCATTTCAAGCATCTGCAGCTCTCCAGTACCTAGGCAACATGGTCATTCATTCTTGAGCATCACTGGCAATTTATTGTCCATCCCTAGATGCCCTTTGAGAAGGTTGTTGTGGACCTTCTTGAATTGCAACGGTCTGTGTGCTGAAAGTGCTCCCACAGAGCTATTGGATGGGGAGCTAGTTTTATTATTTCTATTATTGTGTCTGAGTGTCTTGGAGGCTATTTGAGAGGGCAGTTAAGAGTCTACCACATTGCTGTGGGTCTGGAGTCACATGTAGGCCAGACCAGGTAAGGACAGCATATTTCCTTCCCTAAAGTACCAGATGGGTTTTTAAGATAAAAATGGTGGGATTTGAACTCATCTTGTCTAGATTACTGGTCCAGTAACATACCCACTATCCTGCAATACCCACTATATAGAGTCTTACAGAACATAAACAGGCCCTTCGGCCCATCAAGCACCTAACTATTCTAATCCCATTTTCCAGCACTTGGCCCGTAGCCAAGTATGCTATGGCATTTCAGGTGCTCATCTAAATACTTGTTAAATGTTGTGAGGGTTCCTGTCTCTACCACAACTTCAGGCAGTGTATTCCAGATTCCAACCACCCTCTGGGTAAAAACATTTTTCCTCAAATCCCCTCTAAACCGCCTGCCCCTTACCTTAAATCTATGCCCCCTGGCCATTGATCCCTCTGCTAAGGGAAAAAGTCTCTTCCTATCTAACCTATCAATGCCCCTCATAATTTTGTATACCTCAATCATGTCCCCCCTCATCTTTCTCTGTTCTAACGAAAACAACCCTAGCCTTTTCAGACTCTCTTCATAGCTGAAATGCTCCAGCCCAGGCAACATCCTGGTGAATCTGCTCTGCACCCTCTCCAGTGCAATCACATCCTTCCTATAGTGTGGTGCCCAGAACAGTACACAGTACTGTAGCTGTGGCCTAACTAGCGTTTTATACAGCTCCATCATAACCTCCCTGCTCTTATATTCTATGCCTCAGCTAATAAAGGCAGGTATCCCATATGCCTTCCTAACCACCTTATCTACCTGTGCTGCTGCCTTCAGTGATCTATGGACAAGTACACCAAGGTCCCTTTGATCCTCTGTACTTCCTAGGGTCCTACCATCCATTGTATATTCCCTTGCTTTGTTAGTCCTCCCAAAATGCATCACCTCACACTCCTCAGGATTAAATTCCATTTGCCACTGCTCTGCCCATCTTACCAGCCCATCTATATCGTCCTGTAATCTAAGGCTTTCCTCCTCACTATTTACGACACCAACAATTTTCATGTCATCTGCGAACTTACTTATTATACCTCCTATATTCATGTCTAAATCATTAATGTACACTACAAACAGCAAAGGTCCCAGCACCGTTCCCTGTGGTACACCACTGGTCACAGGCTTCCACTCACAAAAACAACCCTTGACCATTACCCTCAGTTTCCTGCCATCAAGCCAATTTTGAATCCAATTTGCCAAATTGTCCTGGGTCCCATGGGCTCTTACCTCTTAACCAATCTCCCATGCAGGACCTTATCAAAAGCCTTAGTGAAGTCCATGTAGACTACATCAACCGCTTTACCCGTATTTACACGTCTAGTCACCTCCTCGAAAAATTCAATCAAGTTAGTGAGACATGATCTCTCCCTGACAAAGCCATGCTGACTATCCCTGATTATTCCCTGCCTCTCCAAGTGGAGATTAATTCTATCCCTCAGAATTTTTTCCAATAGTATCCCAACCACTGATGTTAGACTCACCAGCCTGTAATTACCTGGTCTATCCTTGCTAGTCTTCTTGACTAATCATACCACATTCGCTGTCCTCCAGTCCTCTGGCACCTTTCTCGTGGCCAGAGAGTATCTGAAAATTTGTGTCAGTGCCTCTGCAATCACCTCCCTTGCCTCACAACAACCATCTGCGCCTGGGGATTTATCCACTTTTAAGCCCGCTAAAGCATCTGATACTTTCTCCCTTTCAGTGTTAATATGTTCAAGTATATCGTAATCCCCCGCCCTGATCTCTACACCTACTTCGTCGTTCTCCACAGTGAAAACTGATGACAAGTATTTAAAACCTCATCTATGTCCTCTGGCTCTACACACAGATTGCCACTTTGGTCCCTAATGGGCCCTACTCTTTCCCTGGTTATCCTCTTGCCCTTAATATACTTATAAAACGCCTTAGGATTTTCCTTTATATTGACCTCCAATGTTTTTTCATGTCCCCTCTTCGCTCTCTTAATTACTTTTTTAAGTACCCCACCCCCACCCCCCCCCCCCCCCCCGCCCACTACATTTTCTGTAGTCCTCTAGTGCCTCTACTGTTTTCAGCACTCTGAATCTGCCATAAGCCTCTGATCCAATACTCTATATTCCTTGACATCCAGGGTTCCCTGGACTTGTTGGGTCTACCCTTCACCTTAAAGGGTCCATGTTGGCTCTGAACTCTCACTTACCTCTTTGAATGACTCCCACTGGTCTGATGTAGACTTTCCTACAAGTAGCTGTTCCCAGTCCACTTTGGCCAGATTCTGTTTTATCAAATTGAAATTGGCCTTCCTGCAATTCAGTACCTTTTATTTCCATCCATCTTTGTCCTTTTCCATAACTACCTTAAATCTTCAAGTTATGGTCACTATCCCTGAAATGCTCCCCCACTGACATTTCTACCACTTGTCCAGCTTCATTCCCTAGGATTAGGTCCAGTACTGCCCCTTCTCTTGTAGGACTTTCTACATGCTGGCTCAAAAAGCTCTCCTGTATGCATTTTAAGAATTCCTCCCCCTTTAAGCCTTTTGCAATAAGACTATGCCAGTTGATATTAGGTAAGTTGAGATCCCCTACTATTATTACCCTATTATTTTTACAGCTCTGAGATTTGCCTACATATCTGTTCCTCGATCTCTCCCTGATTGTTTGGAGGCCTGTAGTACAGTCCCAGCCAAGTGATTGCCCCCCCTTTTGTTCTTAAGTTCTACACATATGGCCTCATTTGAGGAACCTTCTAAGATATCATTCCTCCTTACTGTAGTAATTGACTCCTTGATCAACAGTGCAATACCACCTCCTCTTTTTATCCCCTCTCCTATCACACCTGAATATTCTATACCTTGAAATATTGAATTGCCTCAGCCATGTCTCTGTGATATCAATAATATCATAATCCCATGTGCTAATCATCACCCTCAATTCATCTGCCTTATTAGTAAGACTCCTTGCTTTAAAGTATATGCAATCCAGCCTTGCATTTTTCACTTGTGCCTTAACAGGTCTATATTTGCTCTGCCTTCCAGACTGAATCAGCAACCACGCACTCATCTGCTCTATCCTCCTATTCCTATACTCGCTAGCACATGGCACAGGGAGTCATCCAGAGATTACAACCTTTGAGGTCTTGCTTTTTAATCTACTACCTAGCTCCCTAAATTCTTGTTGCAGTACCTCATCCCTCTTTCTACCTATGTCGTTGGTACCAATGTGTATCACGACCTCTGACTGTTCACCCTCCCCCTTCAGAATGTCCTGCAGCCGCTCTGAGACATCCTTGATCCGAGCACCAGGGAGGCAACATACCATCCTGGAGCCTCGTTTGCGGCCACAGAAACACCTATCTGCACCCCTTACGATAGAATCCCCTGTCACTATAGCTCTTCCACGCCTTTTCCTCCCCTGCTGTGCAGCAGAGCCCTCCGTGGTGCCACAAACTTGGCTGTTGCTGCTTTCCCCTGCGAGGCCATTTCCCCCCCCGCAACAGTATCCAAAGCGGTATATCTCTTTGAGAGGGGGATGGCCACAGGGCACTCCTTTACTACCTGCCTGCGCCTACTACTCCGGTCTGGTGGTCACCCATCCCTTTTCTGCCTGTGCAGCCATTACCTGCGGTGTGACCACCTCACTAAACGTGCTATCCACAACGTCCTTAACATCGCGGATGCTCCACAGTGAATCCACCCGCAGCTCCAGCTCCGTAATGCAAGTAGCCAGTAGCTGTAGATGGATACACTTCCTGCACACATGGTCGTCCGGGACACTGGAAGCGTCTCTGATTTCCCACATAGCGCAGGAGGAGCATATCATGGGGCTGAGCTCTCCTGTCATGACTTACCCCTTAGATTAGTTAGTTACTCCCTTAATTAAAAAATACTAATTATACTAGGGGCCTTGTTCTACCCACTACAATCTAAAGTCCTTCAGAAGTTACACTGAATAAAAAAAACACTTCAGTAGTACTCTCCTTACCACCAGATGTTTTTTTCAACAATGAAAACTTTCCCCATTTTTTAAAGCTATTTATATGCACTAACAGCTGCTACTCACCCAACCAATCAGCTTGCAGATTTCCCGTGATGTCACTAAGTTTTTTTCGAGTCTCAACGCGTGCTGAGAGAGGGAGCAGGTCCGACAGCTTCCGCCGCTCCTGTCTTCAGGTAAGTGAGGGCCTCGAGCCCCGCGCTCTCTTTACAGCTCCCACTTCAGATCAGCTTCAGCCCGGGTCCGACAGTCATTGCCACTCCTGTCTTCAGGCAAGTGAGGGCCTCGAGCCCCGCGCTCTCTTTACAGCTCCCACTTCAGATCAGCTTCCGCCAGCCGCCACCACTCCTGTCTTCAGATAACTATATGTTTGTAAGCATAGGCAGACTGTTCTACAGTACTCACAGCTAAACTCTATCCTGTCCTTGTCAACACACATTCCAGCTGGAGTTGATGGATGGAGATGAAGAGCAATACGCTGGATAATTCTCCCTTCTCCAGCCCAGGGGCGCTGAACTGCTGTCCCATCTGAGACCTACAATCTTCAGGCAAGCCCATAATCTGTGGAAAAGTGTTTTTAATTTTGTAAGGATGAAAAAGGGAAATTTGATCATTGCTGTTATCTATCCAGTCAAAACTGTTAATGCCACTTTGTATTCATATAACATCGAAAAATATCTCAACATTTCACAGAGAGGGGAGAGGGGTAAGGATAGAAAATAATAAACCAAAGGAGAGGTGAGGAGGGGCAATCAAAAACTTGATTGTAAAGGTGGGTTTTGAAGGAGGATCTTCAAGAACTTGCATTTATATCATGGCATTAATGTAGGGAAAATGTCCCAAGGCATTTCACTGGAGCATTATCAAACAAAAATGCACACTCAGCCACGAGTTTTTTTTTATTCTTTCATGCAAGGGAGTTCTTTGAGGGAGTTACATGTGCTGTGGATAAAGGGAAACCGGTGGATGTATTGTATTTTCGATTTCCAGAAGGCATTTGATAAGATGCCACATCAAAGGTTATTGCAGAAAATAAAAGCTCATGGTGTAGGGAGTAACATATTGGCATGGATAGAAGAATGGCTAGCTAACAGGAAACAGAGAGTAGGCAAGATGTAACGAGTGGGGTGCCACAGGGATCTGTGCTGGGGCCTCAACTTTTTACAATTTATATAAATGACTTGGATGAAGGGACTGAAGGTATGGTTACTTAATTTGCTGATGAGACAAAGCTAGGTAGGAAAGTAACTTGTGAAGAGGACATAGGAGGGTACAAAGGGATATAGATAGGTAAGTGAGTGGGCAAAGACCTGGCAAATGGAGTATAATATGGGAAAGTGTGAAATGTCCACTTTGGTAGGAAGAATTAAAAAAGAAGCATATTATCTAAATGATGAGAGATCGCAGAGCTCTGAGATACAGAGAGATCTGGGTGTCCTAGTGAATGAATCATATACGCTTAGTATGCAGGTACAGCACGTAATTAGGGAAGCTAATAGAATGTTATTGTTTATCGCGAGGGGAATTGAATATAAAAGTAGGGGGGTTTTGCTTCAGTTACACTGGGCATTGGTGAGACCACATCTGGAGTACTGTGTACAGTACTGGTCTCCTTATTTAAGGATGGATGTAAATGCGTTGCAGGCAGTACAGAGAAGGTTTACTAGACTAACACCTAGAATGTACGGGCTGTGTTACAAGGAAAGATTGGACTGGCTAGGCTTGTAACCGCTGGAATTTAGAAGAGTAAGAGGCGACTTGATTGAAGCATATAAGATCCTGAGGGGTCTTGACAGGGTGGATGTGGAAAGGATGTTTCCCCTTGTGGGAGAATCTAGAACTGGGGTTACTGTTTAAAAAATAAGTGGTCACCCAGTTGAGACCAAGATGAGGACAATTTTTTTCTCAGAGGGTTGTGAGTCTTTGGAATTCTGTTCTCAAAAGGCGGTGGAAGCAGAGTCTTTGAATATTTTTAAGTCCGAGGTAGATAGATTCTTAATAAGCAAGGGGGTGAAAGGTTATCGGGGGGTAGGTGGAAACGTGGAGTAATCAGTTCAGCCATGAACTTATTGAATGGCGGAGCAGGCTCGAAGGGCCGAGCAGCCTACTCTTGCTCCTAATTTGTATGTTCTTATGGGATGTGGGTGTTGCTGGCTAGGCCCACATTTGTTACCCATCCCTAATTGCCCTTGAACTGAGTGGCTTTCTAGGCCGCTTCAGATGGCAGTTAAGAGTCAACCACATTGCTGTGGGTCTGGAGTCATATGTCGGCCAGATCAGGTAAGGACAGCAGATTTCCTTCCCTAAAGGACATTAGTGAACCAGATGGGTTTTTATGACAATCGATGACTGTTTCATGGCACCATTACTGAGATTAGCTTTCAATTCCAGATTTTTACTTAGGGACAAGTGAGCAAAAGCATGGTCAAAGAGGTAAGTATGAAAGAGCGTCTTAGTCGAAAGAATATGGGAAGCAATTCCAGAGTGTGGGGCCTTGGCAGCTGGAGGCATGGTCCAGAATGGTGGGATGAAGGGAGAGAGCTGCGCAGTCGGATGAATGGAGAGTTTGGGGAGTGAATTGTCGGTTGGGAAGTGGGTGCAGTGAGGCCATGGAGATATTTAAACAAAAGAGCAAGAACGGTAAACTTGAGTCATGTACTAGCAGCCCATGCAGCCCAGCGAAGGCAGATGTGAGGGTTGAGCAGGCAAGTTCCAGTAAAGTGTCTCAATATTTTGGACAACATACCAATCCACTCTCTGTCGTGGAATGGTACAACATGGAAATCCCCAGGCACTGACCTTCAGATCTCTGGCCATAGAAACGGGAAGGAGTTATAGAGGGAGGTAGTTTTTAAAAAAAAAAAGGATCTTTCAGGAACAAGTGTCTAAGGAAAATCTTCCTCTGCAAATTTTTCCACTTTGCATTAAGTTTCTGTGCCCATGTCATTGATGTAAATTAGGAACAACTCTGCGCTCTGGTACACTCTGCTCAGGACTTCCACAACCCAACAGAACTCGAAGGATATTGATAAGAAACTGGGAGTGTGTTTGCTTTCAACCCAAAGCTATGCATTTCCCTTTTTAAAAATTACTCTGGGGCCCTTCTGATGGCTCATAGAGTAAATCAGCTGTGTACAGATGGTCCAGGGAGGCCATGGAGTCATTCGTTCTTTTGGACAATTTTTGCTGGCATTTTCTCTCGTTCCTATCCCCAGCATATTGATGACACAGGAGATCAGTTATTCATGAACCTATATTACATTCTCATTAATATAATTGTCTTGTGTAATCATTCTTGTATTGGCCATGTGTATATCCTTCCCATCACAAAGAGCATACTTCCATGCTTAACATCTCTCACCTCCCTTCCTACCTCAGTCCCTCTGCCACTGAAGCCTTCAGCCATGCCTTTGTTACCCCCAGAGTTGATTATTCCAACGCACTCCTTGTTGGCCTACAGTTCTCCATAGTATCTATTTTGTCTAAAGCTCTTCTGCCCACTGTCCTGTTGCGCACCAATTCCCAGTTGTCTATCACCTCTGTCCTCATTGACCTGCTTGGATCCCCATTCTCCAGCATCTCGAGTTGAAAAGTCTGTGTCCTTTCCTCCTTTTCTTTAAAACTCTACATGACAGTCCCCCCCCCCCCTCCCCCCCCCCAACACATCACCCTCCCCAGACGTTCCATCTGTCTGACTCAAGAGTTGTGTTTCCCCTCCTCCCTATGCTGCCCTGTGAATTCTCTGTCCAAAATCCACCTTTAAGACTTCTCAAAACCCATCTCTTTGAAGCTGCTGGTCAATTCCTTTAATCTCTCCTTTTCCAGATCAGTATCCATTCGCCATTGTGTAATGTTAAATATTCTCTATATATAAAAGTTGTCATGATCTATATCATTGAGGTGGTCAGAGTGTGCTTTATAATCACCGATTAAGCACTTAGAATCATTGATTCATTGACAGCATTATAGTTTTTTCATCTCATCCTTATATCAGTAGAATATTGCATTTTAATCATTGATTATTCACCAATATAATCATGAATATCAGACGTGTGATATATGTCTGAAGTTGGATTTTGTACATGTGGTTGTAAGAAGTGTTACTATAGACTGGTCCTCTCAATCTCCCATGCAGTAGCATACAGTAAATTGGAGAATACCAACTCGTTAACAAAAACAGAAAATGCTGGAAATACTCAGCTGGTCTGACAGCATCTGTGGAGAGAGAGACACACAGAGGCCGGGATTTTGTCCGGGCGACGGGTTACGACGTCTGGGGGACAAAGTGACAGAGAACCCCGCGTTGCCTCTTCTGTGGGAGGCCCGCTGAATCAAGCACCAATTAGGCACTTACTGGACAGTAGCGGGTCTTCCACAGGGTGGAGGACCCCAGCAACAGAAATCCAGCCCTCTGAGAGCTACCAGACAATCGGAGGCTGGTAGCTCTTTCACTGAGCAGCACCACTGCGGACCACCACTCGTCCCCCCCCCCCCCCCCCCCCTCGGCTTTAGGAAGAAGAGGCTGAGGCTTTCATGTAAACACATTCATAAGCTGTTTGTCAAAAAACAACGCATAAAAAAACACTGCAGTAGGTAAATGTAATCATGGTATTGTGAAATTTATGCCCGTACAGTCATTTACGACACAGAAGGAGGTCATTCAGCTCATCCAATCTGTGCTGGCCCTTGATAGAGCAATCCAGTCAGTCCTGCTCCCCGCCCGATCGCTGTATTATTGCCAGTTTATTTCCATCAGTTGCTTCGTTGTCTCAGCTTTTGCCACCCTCGTGGGCAATGTTTAGGTCATTACCACTCGCTGCGTAAAAAAAAAAAAATTCTTCCTCACATTGCCCCTGCATCTCTTGCCCAAAACCTTCAATCTGTGTCCCCTAGTCCTGGTACCATCAGCTGATGAAACCAGCTTTTCTTTGTCTAATTTATCTAAGCCTGTCATAATCTTGTACACCTCTATCAAATCTCTGCTCAATTTCCTTTGTTCCAGGGAGAATAAACCCAGATTCTCCAACCTAACCTCGTAACTAAAATCCCTCATTCCTGGAATCATTCAGGTAAATCTGCTCTTCACCCTGTTGAGGACCCTCATGATCTTCCTAAAGTGTGGTGACCTGAACTGGGCGCAATACCCCAGTTGTGGCCTAACCAGAGTTTTATAAAGGTTCGGCATAACTTCTCTGCTTTTGTAAGTTGAATTTGAATTTTTGATTTTTTTTTAACTTTTTATAAATGCTGACTTTTTGGACATTAAAATTTCAGCTAATGGTGCTAGTGGGGCGGGGGTGTTAGAAATTAAATTTCAAGTTTTCATATGAAAGGTTTTCATAAAGTGCTTTGAACAAATTACAGAGAAAAGGCCCCCAGTGATTAGAGTGTTCAATTAATGGCCAGTTCTTATTATAAATATTTATAATATATAGCAGATTGCCATACAGTTGTGTGTATGAATAAAAACAGCAATTAAGGCTTTATTAAAGGAAACTTGCTCAGACGTAATATTTCACAAGACTAAGATGGATGACCACATGTAAGTTGCTATTTTTCTCCTGTTGATCAGCTCCATATTGCTGCAGCAAATGGGTATACGGAAGCTGCTGAACTGCTACTGGGTCACAAAGCTAAAGTGAATTTGAAGGACGCTGATGGCTGGGAACCGCTGCATGCCGCAGCATGTTGGGGACAGGTCAGTGCATTTAACGACAGGGAAACAGATTAACATTACTTCTGTACAGCGCTATTTACTGGGGGATCAGGTTTGGGGGAGGTTTGCCCTGTATTGGCAGAATCGGGTGTGGGGAAGGAGTGTCCGCAATGTAAGTATCCAGTTGTAGTAACAAACACCTCTGACTGTTACAGGTTCATATGGTGGAACTGCTGGTGGGCCACGGAGGCAGTCTAAATGCCAGATCCTTCTTGGACGAGACTCCAATAGGTATGGGGCACTTCTGAGTGCCTATCACATTATCTTTACAGCTGGCAGCCTGTCATACATACTTAGAAACATAGAAAATAGAAGCAGGAGTAGGCCATTCGGCCCTTCGAGCCTGCTCCACCATTCATTATGATCATGGCTGATCATCCAAGTCAGTAACCTGTTCCCACTTTCGCCCCATACCCTTTGATCCCTTTAGACCCAAGAGCTATATCTAACTCCTTAGACACTTCCTAGCAAGATCTCAGTACAGAACAAAGCTCTCCTGCACCAAGGATGTCCAGATGGTCACGTCAGTGAATTAGTAATCTAGAAGCCTAGGTTGATGCTCTGAGGATGTTGGTTCAAATACCACCATGATAGTTGAAAGCTAGTCTCAGGTGCCAGGAAACTATCAATTGTCACCAAAACCCATATGGTTCACTGCCCTTTAGGGAAGGAAATCTGCCGTTCTTACCTGGTCAGGCCTACATGTGACTCCAGACCCACAGCAATGTGGTTGACTCTTAACTGCCCTCTGAAATGGCTTAACAAATCACTACATTATTACGGGCAATTAGGGACGGGCAACAAATGCTGGCCTTACCAATGACGTCCCCATCCTAGCTTTTCTAGTATCTCCTCTTTATCAATTTTTTAGCCATCCAGTGTCTCAGCTACCTCCTCCTTTGCTATGACTTTGGCAGCATCTTCCTTGGTAAAGACAAATGTAAAGTATCATTTAGTACTTCAGCCATGCCCCCTGACTCTGTGTGTAAATGCCCTTTTTGGTCCCTAATCAGCCCTATTCCTCTTTTTTTCTATCTATATGACTATAGAAAGCATTTGGATTCCCTCTTATGTTAGCTGCCAGTCTCTTCTCACTCTCTCTTTGATTTTCTTATTTCTTTTTTCACTTCCCATCTGAACTTTCTATATTCAGCCTGGTATTATCTTGTATTATCAACCTGCCATCTGTCATACACACCCTTTTTCTGCTTCATCTTACTCTCTATCTCTTTTATCACCCTGGGGGCTCTTGCCTTGTTTATCCTACCTTTGTCCCTCGTGGGAAAAATACCTCAACTGTACCCGAACTATCTTCTCTTTAAAATCAGTCCATTGATCGATTACAGTTTTGACTACCGCGCTTCGATTCCAGTTTTTCCTGGGCCAGATCAATTCTCACCCCATTGAAATTGGCCCTCCACTAATTAATTATTTTTACTCTGGATTGCTCCTTGTCCCTTTCCATAGTTAACCTAAACCTTAAGGTACTATGATGACTGTTCCCTCAATGTTCCCCAGCTGACACTTGTTCCACTTGTCTCACCTCATTCTGTAGAACCAGATCCAGCAATCCCTCTTTTCTTATTGGTCTGGAAACATACTGATCTAGAAAATTCTCCTGAACACAGTTTAGAAACTCTTTTCTACTCACTTCCCCAACCCCCTCCCCGACCCGCTCTCTGTCCTTCACACTATTACTCTCCCAGTCTATATAATTAACATTATAACTGTTCTATATCTTTTTCACCTCTCTGTAATTTCCTTGCAAGTTAGTTCCTCTATTTTTCCCTATTAGTTGGAGGCCTATAGAATACACCCAGTAGTGTAATGGTACTTCCATTGTTTCTTTTCTGTAACCAAATAGATTCTGTCCTTCACCTCTATGACATCCTCTCCAGCACTGTAATATTATCTTTAATCGATACTGCCACCCCTCCTCCTTTCTTTCCTTCCCTATCCTTCCTGAATATCTTGTATCCAGGAATATTTAGTACCCAGTCCTGCCCTTTTTTGAGCCAGGTCTCTGTTATCGCCACATCATGCCCCTACTTGGTTATCTGCACCTTCAGCTCACCAACCTTATTTACCACATTTGTGAGTTCACATACATGCACTGTAAACCTAATTTAGACCTTATTGCATTCCCTCTTACTCTGACCCCACCTATTACCTTATTATTCCTCACTCTAGTGCTCTCTGTCTCTCCCAATTCTCTGTGCACCTTGTTTTTTTTCTCTGTTACCTCCTAGTTCACATTCTCCTGCCAAGCTAGTTTAAACCCTCCCTATAGCACTAGCAAACGGCTCCAAAAGGGCATTGGTCCTGGTACTGTTCAGGTGCTACAGGTCCCATCTCCCCTAGAACTGGTCACTTCCCCTCTGAACTTTCTATATTCAGCCTGGTTCTCACTTGTATTATCAACCTGCCATCTGTCATACACACCCTTTTTCTGCTTCATCTTACTCTCTATCTCTTTTATCATCCTGGGGGCTCTTGCCTTGTTTATCCTACCTTTGTCCCTCGTGGGAAAAATACCTCAACTGTACCCGAACTATCTTCTCTTTAAAATCAGTCCATTTTCCCTCCAGTTTGATTCAAATTCACAGTTGGTGTTGCTCTGCTCTGGGCTCCTCCTTTTGCCTGACTATGTAACGATTATTTGTAGTTGTATTAATTAGTTTAGCAAGTTAAGCTTTAAATTTGATACAGTACTTTATAGTTTCCCGATCCTAGTTTAAACCACTGCCCTATTTTAGAAAAAGAAACCTTAATACTCAACAACTAATCACCCACCTGCTGTCCTGTGACATCACTCCTTGCTTTTTGTTGTAATACACCGTGGAAGCTCCGCAGCCACTGCTGGTGACTCGGATCAGGTTCACACTGTTCCCCATTCTCTCTCTCTCATTCTCCGCCGTTCCTGTGTATGGTACAGAATGTGGGATGATCAGGCCTTTGTTCCCAGAGAGCCGAAGTGATTGTCTTGTATGGTGATGTTGCTGGCAGATGATCTCAGCACTGAGTAGTGAGCTATTTTGCATTGACACCTTGTCATTCTCCTCTCTCCCTTCTGAGCTCGTCCGCTTTCATATCAACGCATTTTAAGTTATTATCAAATAAGGAAATGTTACTTGCTGCCATTGAAGTTTTTTCTCCAGTTCTCGTGTGATGACTGAGTGAATTGCCAATTCAGCAGTTTCTGCAAGAAATGTCCATTATCATGTTCTGACTATTATCAACGTTATATTATCGTATTCCTACGGTATCAACATGGGCCTCACATTTCAGCATATATGTAATTTTGTAACATTATTTTTACAGTGATGAATCCGTATTCTTCGTGTTGGCAGTTCTGCTTACTCCTCTGAATTTAGTCTCTCCTAACTTGGTGGTGTTTTTGATTAGAGATTGTAATTCCAGGTCATTTATGTACACCAGGAGCAGGAAAGGTCACTGCGTAAACCTCTGGAGCACCCTCTTTTTTTTTTCCCCAAATCGCCAATGGTAACCGAGGTCCTGTTACATCTAACTTTTGCTTATTTGAGCAATTGTTGCCCAGGCCTCAATTTGTGAAGCAGATCCTCGTGCAGTACTTTCAGAGATTTTTATGGACATCAAGGTACATACTCCATATGCCCTTCTCCCGATCACTGAACAATGTCACCCTAATTCTCTAGTCAAGCTAAACTTGTCCCAACATGTCTGCCATGTTCATGTAGTCTAGTTGTACCTCATAGCTTCCCACTCAGAGACCTGACATGGAAATGCTACACTACAGAGTGGTGGGATGTTCTATGGCTGCGATTCCTTACAACTTGAACTCCTGATTTATGGACACACGAGAAAAAAATTACAAAGTCGTTGTAAGGGGAGCTAGGTCACAATGATGTGTTGGGAGATGAGGGAGTATCCCTATGTAGTCTCCCTAGAGCTTATATTGGTACCTGTCTTTCGCAGGCAGGAAAAGCTGTCAGACTAACAATTCTGTTTTAACAGATTCATTTCACTTACTGTCTGGAAACTGGCATAATCCTGTCCCCTAATAACATTACCCTGTCACATCAGCTGACGAGGCGAAACCACATTGAATGTTGGTTCAGGCAGTATTGTACTGCTGGATAGCTTGTGACTAAATGCCTGTCCTTCCAACCAATGAAGGCTCGAACACTGGAGTAAGATAACACAGTAACATAGCATTCGGAAGCTATATGTCTATATACTCGCAAAGAGGAGACTCATCAGATATTTCCAGGGATTTGGTACAAATCCCCTGGGAACAGTGTACTTGAAGCCCCCTTGGGTGGTTTACACACTTACACTAGAACAGAGGCATCCTCATGAGCATCAACTATTGTGACATACCTTGGCCTCTCACGAATGTTAACTTGAAAAAACCCGATTCCTCCAGTCTGTAGTCAGAGCCTTGCATGCTCAGCATGTTGCCTCCTGCCCTTCGCATACCTAACCCTTTTACCCTCGGCTCTCCAATCCTTGCTATGTGCTCATGCATATTGTCATGGATATGAGTTGATGGTTTCCAGCGCACAGTACTGTACTCCTCACAGAAAACCACCTGCCACTTTAGCCCCTTCACATCCGACCATGCCAGGGGCACATCTAGTAGCTAACCAGTCATGACTGACAGGTGATGATGAGGCAGGACACGAATGAAGGATTAGCAGGTGTTAGAATGCCCCAGGTGGGTTTCAAAAGTGTCAAAAGGATCAAAACTGGTACAGTTTGTAACCTTGCAAACCAGTAAAGGCCAACAACTTGCAAGAGAGTTCACAGCCCAGATCATTGCTGGACCCCATACATTAAACAGCCAGCCCAACCAATTGGATTAGTCATCCCATAATACCATTCCAATCACTGGTCGCTGCACAGGGGTTACAGCCATCCCATAATACTGGCCCAATCACTGGTCCTGTCCAATTTGGTAATGGACCATTGATTAAACAACTACACTAAGGTGGGTATTTGCTGCTTCACCTAACCAAGCCCACAGTTCTGAGGGAGCGCTGCACTGTCGCAGTGGTCCTAGATTGCCCCACAAAGGGAAACATCCTCTCAGTATCTACTCTGTCAAGCCCTCTCAGAATCTAACATGTTTAATAAGATCCCCTCTCCTTCTAAACTCCAATGAGTATAAGGCAAACCTGCTCAACCTTTCCTCTTAAGACATTCTTTTCATCCCAGGAATCAATCTAGTGAGCCTCCTCTGAACTGCCTCCTATGCAAGTATATCCCTTCTTAAATAAGGAGACCAAAAGTATAAGCAGTACTCTAGGTGCGGTCTCACCAATGCCCTGCACAGTTGTAGCAATTCGTCGCTACTTTTATACTCCATCCCCCCTGCAATAAAAGCCAGCATACAATTTGCCTTCCTAATTACTTGCTGTACCTGCATGCTAACTTATTGTGATTCATGTACGAGGACACCCAGATCCCTCTATCTCTCAACATTCTGCAGTCTCTCTATATTTAAACAATATTTTACTTTCCTATTTTTCTTACCAGTGATTAACCTCACATTTTCCACATTTTTCTCCATCTGCCAAATTTTTGCCCACTTAATCTATTTATATCACTTTGCAGACTCTGTGTCCTCCTCACAACTTGCTTTCCTGCCTATCTTTGTATCGTCTGCAAATTTGGTTACAAAACACTCTGTCCCTTCATCCAGGTTATTAATATAGATTGTAAATAGTTGAGGCCCCAGCACTGATCCTGTGGCACTCCACTAGTTACAATTTGCCAACATGAAAAGGCCCCATTTATCCGGACTCTCTCTTTCCTGTTAGCCAGTCCTCTATCCGTGCTAATATACTACCCCCAACACCATGATCTCTTGTGTAGTAATCTTTTATGTGGCACTTTACTGAATACCTTTTGGAAATCCAAATACACTATATCTACTGGTCCCCCCCTTATCCACCCTGCTTGTTGCATCCTCAAACAACTCTCATAATTTTTTTTTATTCATTCGGGGTTTGTGGGCGTCACTGGCCAGGCCAGCATTTATTGCCCATCCCTAATTGCTCTTGAGAAGGTGGTGGTGAGCTACCGCCTTGAGCTGCTGCAGTCCTTGGGGTGAAAGTACACCAACAGTGATGTTGGGGAGGGAGTTCCAGGATTTTGACCCAGTGACAGTGAAGGAATGGCAATATAGTTCCAAGTCAGGATGGTGTGTGACTTGTAGAGGAACTTGCAGGTGGTGGTGTTCCCATGCATCTGGTGCCCTTGTCCTTCTAAGTGGTAAAGGTCATGGGTTTGGAAGGTGCTCTTGAAGGAGCCTCAGTGAGCTGCTGCAGTGCATCTTGTAGATCTAACTTGTGTACAGCGCATTGCACTTTTGAACTACAAGAAAGCCCCCAGTGAGTTAACATCCGTAGCACTTAAAGTAGCCAGAAGCGCTGCACAAAGAACAGCCAGGTGCTGCGCAGATGACTACTGGCAACACCTATGCAGTCGTATTCAGCTGGCCCCCGACACGGGGAACATCAGAGGAATGTATCTTGGCATTAAGAGAGCTTTTGGGCCAACCATCAAGAAGATCGCCCCCCTCAAATCTAAATCAGGGGACACAATCACTGACCAACGCAAACAAATGGACCGCTGGGTAGCGCACTACCTAGAACTGTACTGCAGCGAGAATGCTGTCACTGAGACTGCCCTCAATGCAGCCCAGTCTCTGCCAGTCATGGATGAGCTGGACGAACAGCCAACAAAATCCGAACTCAGTGATGCCATTGATTCTCTAGCCAGCGGAAAAGCCCCTGGACAGGACGGCATTACCCCTGAAATAATCAAGAGTGCCAAGCCTGCTATACTTTCAGCACTTTACGAACTGCTTTGCCTATGCTGGGATGAGGGAGCAGTACCACAGGACATGTACGATGCCAATATCATCACACTCTCAGAACAAGGGTGACCGCGGTGACTGCAACAACTACCGTGGAATCTCCCTGCTCAGCATAGTGGGGAAAGTTTTCGCTCGAGTCGTTTTAAATAGACTCCAGAAGCTGACTGAGCGCGTCTACCCTGAGGCACAGTGTGGCTTTCAAGCAGAGAGATCCACCATTGACATGCTGTTCTCCCTTCACCAGTTACAGGGGAAATGCCGTGAACAACAGATGCCCCTCTATGTTGCTTTCATAGATCTCACCAAAGCCTTTGAACTCGTCAGCAGATGTGGTCTCTTCAGACTACTAGAAAGCTACTAAGTATCATCACCTCATTACATGGCCATATGAAAGGCACAATTCATCATAACGGTGCCTCATCAGACCCCTGTCCTATCCTGTGTGGCGTGAAACAGGGCTGTGTTCTCGCACCCACACTGTTTGGGATCTTCTCACTGCTGCTCTCACATGCGTTCAAGTCTTCAGAAGGAAATTTCCTCCACACAAGATCAGATGGCAGGTTGCTCAACCTTGCCCGTCTGAGAGCAAAGTCCAAAGTACGGAAAGTCCTCATCAGGATACTCCTCTTTGCTGACGATGCTGCATTAACATCCCGCACAGAAGAGTGTCTGCAGAGACTCATCGACAGGATTGCGGCTGCCTGCAACGAATTTGACCTAACCATCAGCCTCAAAAAAATTAACGTCATGGGACAGGTGTCAGAAATGCTCCATCCATCAAATCGGCAACCACGCTCTGGAAGTGGTTCAAGAGTTCACCTACCTAGACTCAACTATCACCAGTAACCTGTCTCTCGATGCAGAAATCAACAAGTGCATGGGAAAGGCATCCTTGGAGGGCGTGGGTGTGGGAAAATGGCGCACTGACACGGAACACAAAAGTCAGAGTGTTTCAAGCCTGTGTCCTCAGTACCTTGCTCTACGGCAGGGAGGCCTGGACAACGTATGTCAGCCAAGAGCAGTGTCTCGATTTATTCCATCTTCACTGCCTCCGAAGAATCCTTGGCATCAGGTGGCAGGACTGTATCTCCAATGCAGAAGTTCTCGAGGCAGCCAACACCCCCAGCATATATACCCTACTGAGCCAGCGGCGCATGAGATGGGTTGGCCATGTGAGCCGCATTGAAGATGGCAGGATCCCCAAGGACTCTTTGTACAGCGAGCTCGTCACTGGTATCAGACCCACTGGCCGTCCATGTCTCTGCTTTAAAGACGTCTGCAAACGCGACATGAGGTCCTGTGACATTGACCACAAGTCATAGGAGTCAGTTGCCAGTGATCGCCAGAGCTGGCAGACAGCTATAAAGGCGGGGCTAAAGAGTGGTGAGTCGAAGAGACTTAACAGTTGGCAGGAAAAAAGACAGAAGCACAAGGAGAGAGCCAATTGTGTAACAGCCCCGACAACCAATTTTATCTGCAGCGCCTGTGGAAGAGTCTGTCACCCTAGAATTGGCCTTTATAGCCACTCCAGGCGCTGCTTCACAAACCACTGACCACCTCCAGGCGCATACCCATTGTCGCTCGAGACTAGGAGGCCAAAGAAGAAGACTGTGCATCGGTGGTGAAAAGAGTGAATATTGAAGGTGGTGGATGGGATGTCAATCAAGCAGGCTGCTTTGTCCTGGATAGTGTCGAGCATCTTGAGTGTTGTTGGAGCTGCCCTCCTCCAGGCAAGTGGAGAGTATTCCATCACACTCCTGACTTGTGCCTTGTAGATGGTGGACAGGCATTGGTGAGTCCGCAGGTGAGTTACTCACCGCAGAATTTCCAGCTTCTGACCTGCTGTTGTAGCCACAGCGTTTGTGTGGCTGGTCCAGTTCAGTTTCTGATCAATGGTGACCCCCAGGATGTTGATAGTGGGGGATTCAGCGATGATAATGCGATTGGACGTCATGGGGAGATGGTTAGATTCTCTCTTGGTTGAGATGGTCATTGCCCGTCACTTGTGTGGCGGGAATGTTGCTTGCTGCTTATCAGCCCAAGCCTGGATGTTATCCAGGACTTGTTGCATATGGACATGAGCTGCTTCAGTATCTAAGGAGTCGTGAATGGTGTTGAACATTGTACAATCATTAGAGAACATTCCCACTTCTGACCTTATGATGGAGGGAAGGTCATTGATGAAGCAGTTGAAGATGGTTGGGCCTAGGACACTACCCTGAGGAACTCCTGCAGTGATGTTCTGGGACTGAGATGATTGACCTCCAATAACCACAACTGTCTTCCTTTGTGCTAGTTATGACTCCAACCAGCGGAGATTTTTCCCCAATTCCCATTGACTCCAGTTTTGATGCCATACTTGGTCAAATGCTGCCTTGATGTCAAGGGCAGTCACTCTTACCTCACCTCTGGAGTTCAGCTCTTTTGTCCATAAGAACACCATCTGCAAGTTCCCGCCAAACCACACACCATCCTGACTTGGAACTACATCGCTGTTCCTTCACTGTTGCTGGGTCAAAATCCTGAAACTCCCTTCCGAACAGCACTGTTGGTGTACCTTCACCCCAAGGACTGCAGTGGTTCAAGAAGGCGGCTCACCACCACCTTCTCAAGCGCAATTAAGGATGGGCAATAAATGCTGTCCTAGCCAGCAACACCCACATCCCCTGAATGAATAAATAAAAAAAAATTGTCGAACACAATTTCCAAGCTCGTTGTATTATGATTTCCTAAATATCCTGCTGCTATTTCCTTAATGATGGATTCCTGCATTTCCCCAATGACAGATGTTGGTCTAACTGGTCTATAGTTTCCTGCTTTCTATCTCCCACCTTTCTTGAATAGAGGTGTTACATTTGTGGTTTTCCAGTCCGCTGGGACCTTTCCAGAATCTAGAGAATTTTGGAAAATTACAATGAAATGCATCCACTATCTCTGCAGCGCTTATTTTAAGACCCTAGCATGCAGGCCATCAGGTCCAGGGGACTTGTCAGCCTTTAGTCCCATTAGTTTTCCTAGTACTTTTTCTCTAGTGATTGTTTTAAGTTTCTCCTCCCTTTTGCTTCTTGACTTTCTACTATTCTTGGGATGCTTTTTGTCTTCTACTGTGAAGACATACAAAATATTTATTCCAAGTCTTTGCCATTTCCTTGTTTCCCATTAATTCCCCAGTTTCATCCTCTAAGGGTCAACATTCAGTTTAGCTGCTCTCTTCCTTTTTATACATTTGTCGATGGTCTTGCTGACTCTTTTCATGTTTCATACTAGCTTACTCTCATACTCTAACTTCTTTTTTTTAGTCATCCTTTACTGGTTTCTCAAATTTTCCCAATCTTCTGGCCTTCCATTAATCTTTGCAGCATTATAGGCCTTTTTTTTTCAATTTGATACCATCCTTAATTTCCTTAGTTAGCCATGGATGGTGCATCCTTCTCATAGAGTCTTTCTTTCTCAGTGGAATATATCTCTGTTCAGTTATGAAATATTTCCTTTAAATGTTTGCAACTGTTTCTGTACTGTCTTACCTTTTAAACTGTTATCCCATTCTGCTTTAGACAACTCTGTCTTCATACCCTTGTAGTTGCCTTTATTTAAGTTTAAGACACTAGTTTCAGACCTAGGTTTCTCAATTCGTCATGTTATGATCTCTCTTCCCTAGAGAATTCTTTACTATCAGATCATCATTAATCCTGTCTCATTGCACATTACCAAGTCCAAAATAGTTTGTTCCACAGTGTATTGTTCTACGAAACTGTCCCGAATGCACTCTATGAACTTGTCCTCAGTGCTACCTTTGCCAAGTTGATTTGTCCAATCTATATGAAGATTAAAATCGCCCATGATTATTGCAGTACCTTTCTTACAAGCCCCATTATTTCTTGATTTATACTCTACTACAGTGTAAACTGCAAGCTGTTCTTTTGGGCCTCCTTATCTCGAGAGACAATGGATACGCGCCTGGAGGTGGTCAGTGGTTTGTGAAGCAGCGCCTGGAGTGGCTATAAAGGCCAATTCTGGAGTAACAGGCTCTTCCACAGGTGCTGCAGAGAAATTTGTTTGTTGGGGCTGTTGCACAGTTGGCTCTCCCCTTGCGCCTCTGTCTTTTTTCCTGCCAACTACTAAGTCTCTTTGACTCGCCACAATTTAGCCCTGTCTTTATGGCTGCCCGCCAGCTCTGGCGAATGCTGGCAACTGACTCCCACGACTTGTGATCAATGTCACACGATTTCATGTCGCGTTTGCAGACGTCTTTATAACGGAGACATGGACGGCCGGTGGGTCTGATACCAGTGGCGAGCTCGCTGTACAATGTGTCTTTGGGGATCCTGCCATCTTCCATGCGGCTCACATGGCCAAGCCATCTCAAGCGCCGCTGACTCAGTAGTGTGTATAAGCTGGGGATGTTGGCCGCTTCAAGGACTTCTGTGTTGGAGATATAGTCCTGCAAGCTGTTAGGGGCCCTATAAACTACTCCCACCAGGGACTTCTTTCCCTTGCTATTTCTTATCTCCACCCAAACTGATTCTATATCTCGATCTTTTGAGACAAGATTATTTCTCACTTCTGATCTCATCCTTTATTAACAGATCCTCCCCCACCTCCTTTACATTTCTTCTGATCCTTTCAAAATGTCAAATCCCCTTGAATATTCAGTTCCCAACCTTTGTCATCTTGCAACCAAGTCTTTATAATGGCTATTATGTCATATTCATTTATTTCTATTTTTGCCATCAATTCACCTGTCTTGGAACAAATTGATCGATAAAGAGCCTTTAATTCTGTCTTTTAACCAGTTTTCCCCATTCTGACACTATTTACTGGCGTACTGTTATGTTTGTACGCTCTCTCCCTTCCTATCACCCTCTGGTTATGATTACCCGGATCACTACTGTGCATAATTGCCATGTCCTTTTTGTTAACTCTCTAAATTTCCCCTAATCTGAACCCTCCCCCTTTCTCAGTCTTGCCTATGTTGTTGGTACCTACGTGGCGCATGACAACTGGATTCTTCCCCTCCCACTCCAAGTTCCTCTCCAGCCCTGAGGAGATACCCTTAACCCTGGCATCGGGCAGGCAACACAAACATTACAACAGTTGTTACTTTTTGGAAGTACTTAAATGGCTGTCAAGCTCTTTGGGACCTCCTGAGGTGGTGAAAGATGCAATGCAGTGTCCTTGGCTGAACCATCTTCAGCTTCTTCGTCAGTAGCCTTCCCTCCGTAAGGGCAGAAGTGGGGATGTTCACTGTCGATTGCACAACGTTCAGTGCAAGACCTTGGGTACTGAAGCAGCCCATATCCATATGCAGTAAGACCTGGACAACATTCAGGCTTGGGCTGATAAGTGAAAAGTAACATCTGTGCCACACAAGTGCCAGGCAATGACCATCTCAAACAGGAGAGAATCAAACCATCTCCCCTGATGTTGAACAGCATTACCATGTCTGAATCCAACACCACATGCATTCTGTGAGTCACCATTGACCAGAAACTGAACTGGAGTAGCCAGATAAATGCTGTGGCTACAAGAGCAGGTCAGAGGCAAGTAACTCACCTGACTCTCCGCTAGCCTGGATGGGTGCAGCTCCAACAACACTCAAGAAGCTAGACCCCATCCAGGACAAAGCAGCCCACTTGATTGGCACCCCATCCACAAATATTCACTCCCTCCATCACAGATGTACAGTGGCAGCAGTGTGTACCATCTACAAGATGCACTGTAGCAACTCACCAAGGTTCCTTCGTTAGCACCTGGGATTAAAGAACCCATTTTGCATTTTGTAACTGAAGCCTTTTATGGAAGCTGTTGCCAAGGGCATTTTGGAATGTATCGATAGCAGCTGAAGGACAAGGGCAGCAGATGCATGGGAACACCACCACCTGCAAGTTCCCCTCCAAGCCACACACCATCCTGACTTGGAACTATATCGCCGTTCCTTCACTGTCGCTGGGTCAAAATCCTGGAACTCCCTCCCTAACAGCACTGTGGATATACCCAGCCCACATGGACTGCAGCGGTTCAAGAAGGCAGCTCACCACCACCTTCTCAAGGGCACTTAGGGATGGGCAACAAATGCTGACCTGGCCAGCGATGTGTTCATCTCCAGAATTAATTTAAAAAGAGATTCTCTCAAAAGAAATTTGATAGCTCTTCCAAAGGGCCAGCATCTGCACAATGGGCCAAATGGCCTCCTACTGCTTAGTTTAGTTTAGTTTAGTGATACAGCACTGAAACAGGCCCTTCGGCCCACAGTCTGTGCCGACCATCAACCACCCATTTATACTAATCCTACACTAATTCCATATTCCTACCACATCCCCACCTGTCCCTATATTTCCCTACCACCTACCTATACTAGGGGCAATTGCTAATGGCAAATTTACCTATCAACCTGCAAGTCTTTTGGCTGTGGGAGGAAACCGGAGCACCCGGAGAAAACCCACGCAGACACAGGGAGAACTTGCAAACTCCACACAGGCAGTACCCAGAATTGAACCCGGGTCACTGGAGCTGTGAGGCTGCGGTGCTAACCACTGCGCCACTGTGCTGCCCATACTGTGTTGTATGGTTCAATGATTTTTCTTACAGGGTCTTTTTTTTATTATTTTGCTGTACTGTTATCTCATGCCCTGCATTCCATGAACTTACACCCCCAGCTCAACATTGTATCTGTGTTTACTGTGGGTGAGAGTTAAAAGCCTTCACTCATCTATGCTTATGGTAGCTGGAAGACAATGATAGAGATAAGCTTATCTGCAAGGATGCTAAGGCTACACAAAGAACAGGCAACTATCTTTACGACTCCAGAGGACGGAGTGTCTTTTCTGGTTTAGACACATTCCAAAATGCCCTTGGCAACCGATTCCATAAAAAGCTTTTGTTATGAAATGTAAAATGGGCTCTTTAATACGGCCCAGCACGTCCCAGGCCAGGGCTTGGCAACCAGGATGAAGTCAGTTAAATGAGTGCAGAGAGCCAATCGAACCTGGTCTCCTTATGTCAGTATCAGATGATGCGAGGGATTTACCAGCTGCCAGGCGGAGGAATATTTCATGGTGAAGGAATGACTTCAAAGCACAGTGACTGTTGCATAGTCAGTCACAGCAGCTTTCTTGTGTGCAGCAAGATCCCACATACAGCAATGGCCAATATGCCTGCAACAAAAACAAAATACTGCGGATGCTGGAAATCTGAAATAAAAACAGAAAATGCTGGAAATGCTCAGCAGGTCTGACAGAGCATCTATGGATAGAAAAATAGAGTTAACATTTCAAGTCTGTGACTTTTCATCATTCTGGGAGAGTTTTGATGAACGGTCATCGACCTTTCCACAGATGTTGCCTGACCTGCTGAGGATTTCCAGCGTTTTCTGTTTTAATGCCAATTTTTTTTATTCATTCATGAGATGTGGGCATCGCTGGCTAGGCCAGCATTTATGGCCCATCCCCAGTTGCCCTTGCGAAGGTGGTGGTGAGCTGCCTTCTTGAACCGCTGCAGTCCATGTGCGTTAGATACACCCACAGTGCTGTGATTTAGATTTAGAGATACAGCACTGAAACAGGCCCTTCGGCCCACCGAGTCTGTGCCGACCATTAATCACCCATTTATACTAATCCTATACTAATTCCATATTCCTGCCACATCCTCACCTGTCCCAATATTCCCCTACCACCTACCTATACTAGTGGCAATTTATAATGGTCAATTCACCTATCAACCTGCAAGTCTTTTGGCTGTGGGAGGAAACCGGAGCACCCGGAGGAAAACCAAGCAGACACAGGGAGAACTAACAAACTCCACACAGGCAGGACCCAGAATTGAACCCGAGTCGCTGGAGTTGTGAGGCTGTGGTGCTAACCACTGCGCCGCCCTGAAGGGAGTTATGAAGGGAGTTCCAGGATTTTGACCCAGAGACAGTGAAGGAACGGCGATATAGTTCCAAGTCAGGATGGTGTGTGACTTGGAGAGGAACTTGCAGGTGGTGGTGCTCCCATGTATTTGCTGCCCTTGTCCTTCTAGGTGGTAGAGGTCGTGGGTTTGGAAGGTGCTGTCTAAGGAACCTTGGCGAGTTACAGCAGTGCATCTTGTAGATGGTACACACTGCTACCACTGTGCGTTGGTGGTGGAGGGAGTGAATGTTGAAGGTGGTGGATTGGGGTACCAATCAAGCAGACTACTTTGTCCTGGATTGGGTTGTGCTAGTTCAGGAAGGTGTGTTGGTCGAGTCAGGTTTAGTCAGATATCATACGGTTTCTGCTTGGCTCTCTGAAGCAGGTACCGTACACTGCCTTCCTCTGGCAAATTGGCCCTCTTGGCATGTCGGTGTCTCACTCAGCAATTCCCTGTATTCTACAGATGTGTGTGGAGACGAGGAGGTCCGGGGCACCATGCTGGAGCTGAAACACAAACATGACGCAATCATGAAATCACACCACAAGCACAAGACTGCCTTGCAGCGGCGGACCTCCAGTACAGGGAGCAGAGGGTGAGTGACTGTCTGGAGATCCAGTTAGACAGGGAGGAGAGGGAGAGTGACTGACTGGGGATACAATTACCGACAGGGACGAGAGGGTGAGTGACTGTCTGGAGATCCAGTTAGACAGGGAGGAGAGGGAGAGTGACTGTCTGGAGATCCAGTTAGACAGGGAGGAGAGGGAGAGTGACTGTCTGGAGATCCAGTTAGACAGGGAGGAGAGGGAGAGTGACTGGAGATCCAGTTAGACAGGGAGGAGAGGGAGAGTGACTGTCTGGAGATCCAGTTAGACAGGGAGGAGAGGGAGAGTGACTGTCTCGAGATCCAGTTAGACAGGGAGGAGAGGGAGAGTGACTGTCTGGAGATCCAGTTAGACAGGGAGGAGAGGGAGAGTGACTGTCTGGAGATCCAGTTAGACAGGGAGGAGAGGGAGAGTGACTGTCTGGAGATCCAGTTAGACAGGGAGGAGAGGGAGAGTGACTGACTGGGGATCCAGTTAGACAGGGAGGAGAGGGAGAGTGACTGTCTGGAGATCCAGTTAGACAGGGAGGAGAGGGTGAGTGACTGACTGGGGATCCAGTTAGACAGGGAGGAGAGGGAGAGTGACTGTCTGGAGATCCAGTTAGACAGGGAGGAGAGGGTGAGTGACTGACTGGGGATCCAGTTAGACAGGGAGGAGAGGGAGAGTGACTGTCTGGAGATCCAGTTAGACAGGGAGGAGAGGGAGAGTGACTGTCTGGAGATCCAGTTAGACAGGGAGGAGAGGGAGAGTGACTGTCTGGAGATCCAGTTAGACAGGGAGGAGAGGGAGAGTGACTGTCTGGAGATCCAGTTAGACAGGGAGGAGAGGGTGAGTGACTGACTGGGGATCCAGTTAGACAGGGAGGAGAGGGAGAGTGACTGTCTGGAGATCCAGTTAGACAGGGAGGAGAGGGAGAGTGACTGTCTGGAGATCCAGTTAGACAGGGAGGAGAGGGAGAGTGACTGTCTGGAGATCCAGTTAGACAGGGAGGAGAGGGTGAGTGACTGACTGGAGATCCAGTTAGACAGGGAGGAGAGGGAGAGTGACTGACTGGAGATCCAGTTACAGACAGGGAGGAGAGGGAGAGTGACTGACTGGAGATCCAGTTACAGACAGGGAGGAGAGGGAGAGTGACTGTCTGGAGATCCAGTTAGACAGGGAGGAGAGGGAGAGTGACTGACTGGAGATCCAGTTACAGACAGGGAGGAGAGGGAGAGTGACTGACTGGAGATCCAGTTACAGACAGGGAGGAGAGGGAGAGTGACTGTCTGGAGATCCAGTTAGACAGGGAGGAGAGGGAGAGTGACTGTCTCGAGATCCAGTTAGACAGGGAGGAGAGGGAGAGTGACTGACTGGAGATCCAGTTAGACAGGGAGGAGAGGGAGAGTGACTGACTGGAGATCCAGTTAGACAGGGAGGAGAGGGAGAGTGACTGTCTGGAGATCCAGTTAGACAGGGAGGAGAGGGAGAGTGACTGACTGGAGATCCAGTTAGACAGGGAGGAGAGGGAGAGTGACTGTCTGGAGATCCAGTTAGACAGGGAGGAGAGGGAGAGTGACTGTCTGGAGATCCAGTTAGACAGGGAGGAGAGGGAGAGTGACTGTCTGGAGATCCAGTTAGACAGGGAGGAGAGGGAGAGTGACTGTCTGGAGATCCAGTTAGACAGGGAGGAGAGGGAGAGTGACTGTCTGGAGATCCAGTTAGACAGGGAGGAGAGGGAGAGTGACTGTCTGGAGATCCAGTTAGACAGGGAGGAGAGGGAGAGTGACTGTCTGGAGATCCAGTTAGACAGGGAGGAGAGGGAGAGTGACTGTCTGGAGATCCAGTTAGACAGGGAGGAGAGGGAGAGTGACTGGAGATCCAGTTAGACAGGGAGGAGAGGGAGAGTGACTGACTGGAGATCCAGTTAGACAGGGAGGAGAGGGAGAGTGACTGGAGATCCAGTTAGACAGGGAGGAGAGGGAGAGTGACTGACTGGAGATCCAGTTAGACAGGGAGGAGAGGGAGAGTGACTGTCTGGAGATCCAGTTAGACAGGGAGGAGAGGGAGAGTGACTGGAGATCCAGTTAGACAGGGAGGAGAGGGAGAGTGACTGACTGGAGATCCAGTTAGACAGGGAGGAGAGGGAGAGTGACTGACTGGAGATCCAGTTAGACAGGGAGGAGAGGGAGAGTGACTGACTGGAGATCCAGTTAGACAGGGAGGAGAGGGAGAGTGACTGTCTGGAGATCCAGTTAGACAGGGAGGAGAGGGTGAGTGACTGGAGATCCAGTTAGACAGGGAGGAGAGGGAGAGTGACTGACTGGAGATCCAGTTAGACAGGGAGGAGAGGGAGAGTGACTGTCTGGAGATCCAGTTAGACAGGGAGGAGAGGGTGAGTGACTGTCTGGAGATCCAGTTAGACAGGGAGGAGAGGGAGAGTGACTGGAGATCCAGTTAGACAGGGAGGAGAGGGAGAGTGACTGACTGGAGATCCAGTTAGACAGGGAGGAGAGGGAGAGTGACTGTCTGGAGATCCAGTTAGACAGGGAGGAGAGGGAGAGTGACTGACTGGAGATCCAGTTAGACAGGGAGGAGAGGGAGAGTGACTGACTGGAGATCCAGTTACAGACAGGGAGGAGAGGGAGAGTGACTGGAGATCCAGTTAGACAGGGAGGAGAGGGAGAGTGACTGTCTGGAGATCCAGTTAGACAGGGAGGAGAGGGAGAGTGACTGTCTGGAGATCCAGTTAGACAGGGAGGAGAGGGAGAGTGACTGACTGGAGATCCAGTTAGACAGGGAGGAGAGGGAGAGTGACTGTCTGGAGATCCAGTTACAGACAGGGAGGAGAGGGAGAGTGACTGGAGATCCAGTTAGACAGGGAGGAGAGGGAGAGTGACTGGAGATCCAGTTAGACAGGGAGGAGAGGGAGAGTGACTGACTGGAGATCCAGTTACAGACAGGGAGGAGAGGGAGAGTGACTGGAGATCCAGTTAGACAGGGAGGAGAGGGAGAGTGACTGGAGATCCAGTTAGACAGGGAGGAGAGGGAGAGTGACTGACTGGAGATCCAGTTAGACAGGGAGGAGAGGGAGAGTGACTGTCTGGAGATCCAGTTAGACAGGGAGGAGAGGGAGAGTGACTGACTGGAGATCCAGTTAGACAGGGAGGAGAGGGAGAGTGACTGGAGATCCAGTTAGACAGGGAGGAGAGGGAGAGTGACTGTCTGGAGATCCAGTTAGACAGGGAGGAGAGGGTGAGTGACTGTCTGGAGATCCAGTTAGACAGGGAGGAGAGGGAGAGTGACTGGAGATCCAGTTAGACAGGGAGGAGAGGGAGAGTGACTGACTGGAGATCCAGTTAGACAGGGAGGAGAGGGAGAGTGACTGTCTGGAGATCCAGTTACAGACAGGGAGGAGAGGGAGAGTGACTGTCTGGAGATCCAGTTAGACAGGGAGGAGAGGGTGAGTGACTGTCTGGAGATCCAGTTAGACAGGGAGGAGAGGGTGAGTGACTGTCTGGAGATCCAGTTAGACAGGGAGGAGAGGGAGAGTGACTGACTGGAGATCCAGTTAGACAGGGAGGAGAGGGAGAGTGACTGTCTGGAGATCCAGTTAGACAGGGAGGAGAGGGAGAGTGACTGTCTGGAGATCCAGTTAGACAGGGAGGAGAGGGAGAGTGACTGTCTGGAGATCCAGTTAGACAGGGAGGAGAGGGAGAGTGACTGTCTGGAGATCCAGTTAGACAGGGAGGAGAGGGAGAGTGACTGTCTGGAGATCCAGTTAGACAGGGAGGAGAGGGAGAGTGACTGACTGGAGATCCAGTTACAGACAGGGAGGAGAGGGAGAGTGACTGTCTCGAGATCCAGTTAGACAGGGAGGAGAGGGAGAGTGACTGTCTGGAGATCCAGTTAGACAGGGAGGAGAGGGAGAGTGACTGTCTGGAGATCCAGTTAGACAGGGAGGAGAGGGAGAGTGACTGTCTGGAGATCCAGTTAGACAGGGAGGAGAGGGAGAGTGACTGTCTGGAGATCCAGTTAGACAGGGAGGAGAGGGAGAGTGACTGTCTGGAGATCCAGTTAGACAGGGAGGAGAGGGAGAGTGACTGTCTGGAGATCCAGTTAGACAGGGAGGAGAGGGAGAGTGACTGTCTCGAGATCCAGTTAGACAGGGAGGAGAGGGAGAGTGACTGTCTGGAGATCCAGTTACAGACAGGGAGGAGAGGGAGAGTGACTGTCTGGAGATCCAGTTAGACAGGGAGGAGAGGGAGAGTGACTGGGGATCCAGTTACAGACAGGGAGGAGAGGGAGAGTGACTGGGGATCCAGTTACAGACAGGGAGGAGAGGGAGAGTGACTGGGGATCCAGTTACAGATAGGGAGGAGAGGGAGAGTGACTGGGGATCCAGTTACAGACCGGGAGGAGAGGGAGAGTGACTGGGGATCCAGTTACAGACCGGGAGGAGAGGGAGAGTGACTGGGGATCCATTTACAGACCGGGAGGAGAGGGAGAGTGACTGGGGATCCAGTTACAGACAGGGAGGAGAGGGAGAGTGACTGGGGATCCAGTTACAGACAGGGAGGAGAGGGTAAGTGACTGACTGGATCCCCAGTCAGACAGGGAGTAGAGGAAGAGTGACTGGAGATCCAGTTAGAGGGAGGAGAGGGAGAGTGACTGGGGATCCATTTACAGACAGGGAGGAGAGGGTGAGTGACTGGGGATCCAGTTACAGACAGGGAGGAGAGGGAGAGTGACTGGGGATCCATTTACAGACAGGGAGGAGAGGGAGAGTGACTGGGGATCCAGTTACAGACAGGGAGGAGAGGGTGAGTGACTGGGGATCCAGTTACAGACAGGGAGGACAGGGAGAGTGACTGGGGATCCAGTTACAGACAGGGAGGAGAGGGAGAGTGACTGGGGATCCAGTTACAGACAGGGAGGAGAGAGTGAGTGACTGGGGATCCAGTTACAGACAGGGAGGAGAGGGAGAGTGACTGGGGATCCAGTTACAGACAGGGAGGAGAGGGAGAGTGACTGGGGATCCAGTTACAGACCGGGAGGAGAGGGAGAGTAACTGACTGGGGCTCCAGTTATAGACAGGGAGGAGAGGGTGAGTGACTGGGGATCCAGTTACAGACAGGGAGGAGAGGGAGAGTGACTGGGGATCCAGTTACAGACCGGGAGGAGAGGGAGAGTGACTGGGGATCCAGTTACAGACAGGCAGGAGAGGGAGAGTGACTGGGGATCCAGTTACAGACAGGGAGGACAGGGAGAGTGACTGGGGATCCAGTTACGGACAGGGAGAGTGACTGGGGATCCAGTTACAGACAGGGAGGAGAGGGAGAGTGACTGGGGATCCAGTTACAGACAGGCAGGAGAGGGAGAGTGACTGGGGATCCAGTTGCAGACAGGGCGCAGAGGGAGAGTGACTGGGGATCCAGTTGGACAGGGAGGAGAGGGAGAGTGACTGGGGATCCAGTTACAGACAGGGAGGAGAGGGAGAGTGACTGGGGATCCAGTTACAGACAGGGAGGAGAGGGAGAGTGACTGGGGATCCAGTTACAGACAGGGAGGAGAGGGAGAGTGACTGGGGATCCAGTTACAGACAGGCAGGAGAGGGAGAGTGACTGGGGATCCAGTTGCAGACAGGGCGCAGAGGGAGAGTGACTGGGGATCCAGTTGGACAGGGAGGAGAGGGAGAGTGACTGGGGATCCAGTTACAGACAGGGAGGAGAGGGAGAGTGACTGGGGATCCAGTTACAGACAGGGTGGAGAGGGAGAGTGACTGGGGATCCAGTTACAGACAGGGTGGAGAGGGAGAGTGACTGGGGATCCAGTTACAGACAGGGTGGAGAGGGGGAGTGACTGACTGGGGATCCAGTTACAGACAGGGAGGAGAGGGAGAGTGACTGACTGGAGGTCCAGTTACAGACAGGGAGGAGAGGGAGAGTGACTGGGGATCCAGTTACAGACAGGGAGGAGAGGGAGAGTGACTGGGGATCCAGTTACAGACAGGGTGGAGAGGGAGAGTGACTGGGGATCCAGTTACAGACAGGGTGGAGAGGGAGAGTGACTGGGGATCAGTTACAGACAGGGAGGAGAGGGAGAGTGACTGACTGGGGATCCAGTTACAGACAGGGAGGAGAGGGAGAGTGACTGACTGGGGATCCAGTTACAGACAGGGTGGAGAGAGTGAGTGACTGGGGATCAGTTACAGACAGGGAGGAGAGGGAGAGTGACTGGGGATCCAGTTACAGACAGGGAGGAGAGGGAGAGTGACTGGGGATCAGTTACAGACAGGGAGGAGAGGGAGAGTGACTGGGGATCCAGTTACAGACAGGGAGGAGAGGGAGAGTGACTGGGGATCCAGTTACAGACAGGGAGGAGAGGGAGAGTGACTGGGGATCAGTTACAGACAGGGAGGAGAGGGAGAGTGACTGGGGATCCAGTTACAGACAGGGAGGAGAGGGAGAGTGACTGGAGGTCCAGCTACAGACAGGGAGGAGAGGGAGAGTGACTGGGGATCCAGTTACAGACAGGGAGGAGAGGGAGAGTGACTGGGGATCCAGTTACAGACAGGGAGGAGAGGGAGAGTGACTGACTGGGGATCCAGTTACAGACAGGGTGGAGAGGGAGAGTGACTGACTGGGGATCCAGTTACAGACAGGGAGGAGAGGGAGAGTGACTGACTGGAGGTCCAGCTACAGACAGGGAGGAGAGGGAGAGTGACTGACTGGAGGTCCAGCTACAGACAGGGAGGAGAGGGAGAGTGACTGGAGGTCCAGCTACAGACAGGGAGGAGAGGGAGAGTGACTGACTGGGGATCCAGTTACAGACAGGGTGGAGAGGGAGAGTGACTGGGGATCAGTTACAGACAGGGAGGAGAGGGAGAGTGACTGTCTGGAGATCCAGTTAGACAGGGAGGAGAGGGAGAGTGACTGTCTGGAGATCCAGTTAGACAGGGAGGAGAGGGTGAGTGACTGACTGGGGATCCAGTTAGACAGGGAGGAGAGGGAGAGTGACTGTCTGGAGATCCAGTTAGACAGGGAGGAGAGGGAGAGTGACTGTCTGGAGATCCAGTTAGACAGGGAGGAGAGGGAGAGTGACTGTCTGGAGATCCAGTTAGACAGGGAGGAGAGGGTGAGTGACTGACTGGAGATCCAGTTAGACAGGGAGGAGAGGGAGAGTGACTGACTGGAGATCCAGTTACAGACAGGGAGGAGAGGGAGAGTGACTGACTGGAGATCCAGTTACAGACAGGGAGGAGAGGGAGAGTGACTGTCTGGAGATCCAGTTAGACAGGGAGGAGAGGGAGAGTGACTGACTGGAGATCCAGTTACAGACAGGGAGGAGAGGGAGAGTGACTGACTGGAGATCCAGTTACAGACAGGGAGGAGAGGGAGAGTGACTGTCTGGAGATCCAGTTAGACAGGGAGGAGAGGGAGAGTGACTGTCTCGAGATCCAGTTAGACAGGGAGGAGAGGGAGAGTGACTGACTGGAGATCCAGTTAGACAGGGAGGAGAGGGAGAGTGACTGACTGGAGATCCAGTTAGACAGGGAGGAGAGGGAGAGTGACTGTCTGGAGATCCAGTTAGACAGGGAGGAGAGGGAGAGTGACTGACTGGAGATCCAGTTAGACAGGGAGGAGAGGGAGAGTGACTGTCTGGAGATCCAGTTAGACAGGGAGGAGAGGGAGAGTGACTGTCTGGAGATCCAGTTAGACAGGGAGGAGAGGGAGAGTGACTGTCTGGAGATCCAGTTAGACAGGGAGGAGAGGGAGAGTGACTGTCTGGAGATCCAGTTAGACAGGGAGGAGAGGGAGAGTGACTGTCTGGAGATCCAGTTAGACAGGGAGGAGAGGGAGAGTGACTGTCTGGAGATCCAGTTAGACAGGGAGGAGAGGGAGAGTGACTGTCTGGAGATCCAGTTAGACAGGGAGGAGAGGGAGAGTGACTGTCTGGAGATCCAGTTAGACAGGGAGGAGAGGGAGAGTGACTGGAGATCCAGTTAGACAGGGAGGAGAGGGAGAGTGACTGACTGGAGATCCAGTTAGACAGGGAGGAGAGGGAGAGTGACTGGAGATCCAGTTAGACAGGGAGGAGAGGGAGAGTGACTGACTGGAGATCCAGTTAGACAGGGAGGAGAGGGAGAGTGACTGTCTGGAGATCCAGTTAGACAGGGAGGAGAGGGAGAGTGACTGGAGATCCAGTTAGACAGGGAGGAGAGGGAGAGTGACTGACTGGAGATCCAGTTAGACAGGGAGGAGAGGGAGAGTGACTGACTGGAGATCCAGTTAGACAGGGAGGAGAGGGAGAGTGACTGACTGGAGATCCAGTTAGACAGGGAGGAGAGGGAGAGTGACTGTCTGGAGATCCAGTTAGACAGGGAGGAGAGGGTGAGTGACTGGAGATCCAGTTAGACAGGGAGGAGAGGGAGAGTGACTGACTGGAGATCCAGTTAGACAGGGAGGAGAGGGAGAGTGACTGTCTGGAGATCCAGTTAGACAGGGAGGAGAGGGTGAGTGACTGTCTGGAGATCCAGTTAGACAGGGAGGAGAGGGAGAGTGACTGGAGATCCAGTTAGACAGGGAGGAGAGGGAGAGTGACTGACTGGAGATCCAGTTAGACAGGGAGGAGAGGGAGAGTGACTGTCTGGAGATCCAGTTAGACAGGGAGGAGAGGGAGAGTGACTGACTGGAGATCCAGTTAGACAGGGAGGAGAGGGAGAGTGACTGACTGGAGATCCAGTTACAGACAGGGAGGAGAGGGAGAGTGACTGGAGATCCAGTTAGACAGGGAGGAGAGGGAGAGTGACTGTCTGGAGATCCAGTTAGACAGGGAGGAGAGGGAGAGTGACTGTCTGGAGATCCAGTTAGACAGGGAGGAGAGGGAGAGTGACTGACTGGAGATCCAGTTAGACAGGGAGGAGAGGGAGAGTGACTGTCTGGAGATCCAGTTACAGACAGGGAGGAGAGGGAGAGTGACTGGAGATCCAGTTAGACAGGGAGGAGAGGGAGAGTGACTGGAGATCCAGTTAGACAGGGAGGAGAGGGAGAGTGACTGACTGGAGATCCAGTTACAGACAGGGAGGAGAGGGAGAGTGACTGGAGATCCAGTTAGACAGGGAGGAGAGGGAGAGTGACTGGAGATCCAGTTAGACAGGGAGGAGAGGGAGAGTGACTGACTGGAGATCCAGTTAGACAGGGAGGAGAGGGAGAGTGACTGTCTGGAGATCCAGTTAGACAGGGAGGAGAGGGAGAGTGACTGACTGGAGATCCAGTTAGACAGGGAGGAGAGGGAGAGTGACTGGAGATCCAGTTAGACAGGGAGGAGAGGGAGAGTGACTGTCTGGAGATCCAGTTAGACAGGGAGGAGAGGGTGAGTGACTGTCTGGAGATCCAGTTAGACAGGGAGGAGAGGGAGAGTGACTGGAGATCCAGTTAGACAGGGAGGAGAGGGAGAGTGACTGACTGGAGATCCAGTTAGACAGGGAGGAGAGGGAGAGTGACTGTCTGGAGATCCAGTTACAGACAGGGAGGAGAGGGAGAGTGACTGTCTGGAGATCCAGTTAGACAGGGAGGAGAGGGTGAGTGACTGTCTGGAGATCCAGTTAGACAGGGAGGAGAGGGTGAGTGACTGTCTGGAGATCCAGTTAGACAGGGAGGAGAGGGAGAGTGACTGACTGGAGATCCAGTTAGACAGGGAGGAGAGGGAGAGTGACTGTCTGGAGATCCAGTTAGACAGGGAGGAGAGGGAGAGTGACTGTCTGGAGATCCAGTTAGACAGGGAGGAGAGGGAGAGTGACTGTCTGGAGATCCAGTTAGACAGGGAGGAGAGGGAGAGTGACTGTCTGGAGATCCAGTTAGACAGGGAGGAGAGGGAGAGTGACTGTCTGGAGATCCAGTTAGACAGGGAGGAGAGGGAGAGTGACTGACTGGAGATCCAGTTACAGACAGGGAGGAGAGGGAGAGTGACTGTCTCGAGATCCAGTTAGACAGGGAGGAGAGGGAGAGTGACTGTCTGGAGATCCAGTTAGACAGGGAGGAGAGGGAGAGTGACTGTCTGGAGATCCAGTTAGACAGGGAGGAGAGGGAGAGTGACTGTCTGGAGATCCAGTTAGACAGGGAGGAGAGGGAGAGTGACTGTCTGGAGATCCAGTTAGACAGGGAGGAGAGGGAGAGTGACTGTCTGGAGATCCAGTTAGACAGGGAGGAGAGGGAGAGTGACTGTCTGGAGATCCAGTTAGACAGGGAGGAGAGGGAGAGTGACTGTCTCGAGATCCAGTTAGACAGGGAGGAGAGGGAGAGTGACTGTCTGGAGATCCAGTTACAGACAGGGAGGAGAGGGAGAGTGACTGTCTGGAGATCCAGTTAGACAGGGAGGAGAGGGAGAGTGACTGGGGATCCAGTTACAGACAGGGAGGAGAGGGAGAGTGACTGGGGATCCAGTTACAGACAGGGAGGAGAGGGAGAGTGACTGGGGATCCAGTTACAGATAGGGAGGAGAGGGAGAGTGACTGGGGATCCAGTTACAGACCGGGAGGAGAGGGAGAGTGACTGGGGATCCAGTTACAGACCGGGAGGAGAGGGAGAGTGACTGGGGATCCATTTACAGACCGGGAGGAGAGGGAGAGTGACTGGGGATCCAGTTACAGACAGGGAGGAGAGGGAGAGTGACTGGGGATCCAGTTACAGACAGGGAGGAGAGGGTAAGTGACTGACTGGATCCCCAGTCAGACAGGGAGTAGAGGAAGAGTGACTGGAGATCCAGTTAGAGGGAGGAGAGGGAGAGTGACTGGGGATCCATTTACAGACAGGGAGGAGAGGGTGAGTGACTGGGGATCCAGTTACAGACAGGGAGGAGAGGGAGAGTGACTGGGGATCCATTTACAGACAGGGAGGAGAGGGAGAGTGACTGGGGATCCAGTTACAGACAGGGAGGAGAGGGTGAGTGACTGGGGATCCAGTTACAGACAGGGAGGACAGGGAGAGTGACTGGGGATCCAGTTACAGACAGGGAGGAGAGGGAGAGTGACTGGGGATCCAGTTACAGACAGGGAGGAGAGAGTGAGTGACTGGGGATCCAGTTACAGACAGGGAGGAGAGGGAGAGTGACTGGGGATCCAGTTACAGACAGGGAGGAGAGGGAGAGTGACTGGGGATCCAGTTACAGACCGGGAGGAGAGGGAGAGTAACTGACTGGGGCTCCAGTTATAGACAGGGAGGAGAGGGTGAGTGACTGGGGATCCAGTTACAGACAGGGAGGAGAGGGAGAGTGACTGGGGATCCAGTTACAGACCGGGAGGAGAGGGAGAGTGACTGGGGATCCAGTTACAGACAGGCAGGAGAGGGAGAGTGACTGGGGATCCAGTTACAGACAGGGAGGACAGGGAGAGTGACTGGGGATCCAGTTACGGACAGGGAGAGTGACTGGGGATCCAGTTACAGACAGGGAGGAGAGGGAGAGTGACTGGGGATCCAGTTACAGACAGGCAGGAGAGGGAGAGTGACTGGGGATCCAGTTGCAGACAGGGCGCAGAGGGAGAGTGACTGGGGATCCAGTTGGACAGGGAGGAGAGGGAGAGTGACTGGGGATCCAGTTACAGACAGGGAGGAGAGGGAGAGTGACTGGGGATCCAGTTACAGACAGGGAGGAGAGGGAGAGTGACTGGGGATCCAGTTACAGACAGGGAGGAGAGGGAGAGTGACTGGGGATCCAGTTACAGACAGGCAGGAGAGGGAGAGTGACTGGGGATCCAGTTGCAGACAGGGCGCAGAGGGAGAGTGACTGGGGATCCAGTTGGACAGGGAGGAGAGGGAGAGTGACTGGGGATCCAGTTACAGACAGGGAGGAGAGGGAGAGTGACTGGGGATCCAGTTACAGACAGGGTGGAGAGGGAGAGTGACTGGGGATCCAGTTACAGACAGGGTGGAGAGGGAGAGTGACTGGGGATCCAGTTACAGACAGGGTGGAGAGGGGGAGTGACTGACTGGGGATCCAGTTACAGACAGGGAGGAGAGGGAGAGTGACTGACTGGAGGTCCAGTTACAGACAGGGAGGAGAGGGAGAGTGACTGGGGATCCAGTTACAGACAGGGAGGAGAGGGAGAGTGACTGGGGATCCAGTTACAGACAGGGTGGAGAGGGAGAGTGACTGGGGATCCAGTTACAGACAGGGTGGAGAGGGAGAGTGACTGGGGATCAGTTACAGACAGGGAGGAGAGGGAGAGTGACTGACTGGGGATCCAGTTACAGACAGGGAGGAGAGGGAGAGTGACTGACTGGGGATCCAGTTACAGACAGGGTGGAGAGAGTGAGTGACTGGGGATCAGTTACAGACAGGGAGGAGAGGGAGAGTGACTGGGGATCCAGTTACAGACAGGGAGGAGAGGGAGAGTGACTGGGGATCAGTTACAGACAGGGAGGAGAGGGAGAGTGACTGGGGATCCAGTTACAGACAGGGAGGAGAGGGAGAGTGACTGGGGATCCAGTTACAGACAGGGAGGAGAGGGAGAGTGACTGGGGATCAGTTACAGACAGGGAGGAGAGGGAGAGTGACTGGGGATCCAGTTACAGACAGGGAGGAGAGGGAGAGTGACTGGAGGTCCAGCTACAGACAGGGAGGAGAGGGAGAGTGACTGGGGATCCAGTTACAGACAGGGAGGAGAGGGAGAGTGACTGGGGATCCAGTTACAGACAGGGAGGAGAGGGAGAGTGACTGACTGGGGATCCAGTTACAGACAGGGTGGAGAGGGAGAGTGACTGACTGGGGATCCAGTTACAGACAGGGAGGAGAGGGAGAGTGACTGACTGGAGGTCCAGCTACAGACAGGGAGGAGAGGGAGAGTGACTGACTGGAGGTCCAGCTACAGACAGGGAGGAGAGGGAGAGTGACTGGAGGTCCAGCTACAGACAGGGAGGAGAGGGAGAGTGACTGACTGGGGATCCAGTTACAGACAGGGTGGAGAGGGAGAGTGACTGGGGATCAGTTACAGACAGGGAGGAGAGGGAGAGTGACTGGGGATCCAGTTACAGACAGGGAGGAGAGGGAGAGTGACTGGGGATCCAGTTACAGACAGGGAGGAGAGGGAGAGTGACTGGGGATCCAGTTACAGACAGGGAGGAGAGGGAGAGTGACTGGGGATCCAGTTACAGACAGGGAGGAGAGGGAGAGTGACTGGGGATCCAGTTACATACAGGGAGGAGAGTGTGAGTGACTGGGGATCCAGTTACAGACAGGGAGGAGAGGGAGAGTGACTGGGGATCCAGTTACAGACAGGGAGGAGAGGGAGAGTGACTGGGGATCCAGTTACAGACAGGGAGGAGAGGGAGAGTGACTGGGGATCCAGTTACAGACAGGGAGGAGAGGGAGAGTGACTGGGGATTCAGTTACATACAGGGAGGAGAGGGAGAGTGACTGGGGATCCAGTTACAGACAGGGAGGAGAGGGAGAGTGACTGGGGATCCAGTTACAGACAGGGAGGAGAGGGAGAGTGACTGGGGATCCAGTTACAGACAGGGAGGAGAGGGAGAGTGACTGGGGATCCAGTTACAGACAGGGAGGAGAGGGAGAGTGACTGGGGATCCAGTTACAGACAGGGAGGAGAGGGAGAGTGACTGGGGATCCAGTTACAGACAGGGAGGAGAGGGAGAGTGACTGGGGATCCAGTTACAGACAGGGAGGAGAGGGAGAGTGTCTGGGGATCCAGTTACAGACAGGGAGGAGAGGGAGAGTGACTGGGGATCCAGTTACAGACAGGGAGGAGAGGGAGAGTGTCTGGGGATCCAGTTACAGACAGGGAGGAGAGGGAGAGTGACTGGGGATCCAGTTACAGACAGGGAGGAGAGGGAGAGTGTCTGGGGATCCAGTTACAGACAGGGAGGAGAGGGAGAGTGACTGGGGATCCAGTTTCAGACAGGGAGGAGAGGGAGAGTGACTAGGGATCCAGTTACAGATAGGGAGGAGAGGGTGAGTGACTGTCTGGAGATCCAGTTAGAGGGAGGAGAGGGAGAGTGACTGGGGATCCAGTTACAGACAGGGAGGAGAGGGAGAGTGACTGGGGATCCAGTTACAGACAGGGAGGAGAGGGAGAGTGACTGGGGATCCAGTTACAGACAGGGAGTAGAGGGTGAGTGACTGGGAATCCAGTTACAGACAGGGAGGAGAGGAAGAGTGACTGGGGATCCAGTTACTGACCGGGAGGAGAGGGAGAGTGACTGGGGATCCAGTTACATACAGGGAGGAGAGTGTGAGTGACTGGGGATCCAGTTACATACAGGGAGGAGAGTGTGAGTGACTGGGGATCCAGTTACAGACAGGGAGGAGAGGGAGAGTGACTGGGGATCCAGTTACAGACAGGGAGGAGAGGGAGAGTGACTGGGGATCCAGTTACAGACAGGGAGGAGAGGGAGAGTGACTGGGGATCCAGTTACATACAGGGAGGAGAGTGAGTGTGACTGGGGATCCAGTTACATACAGGGAGGAGAGTGTGAGTGACTGGGGATCCAGTTACAGACAGGGAGGAGAGGGAGAGTGACTGGGGATCCAGTTACAGACAGGGAGGAGAGGGAGAGTGACTGGGGATCCAGTTACAGACAGGGAGGAGAGGGAGAGTGACTGGGGATCCAGTTACAGACAGGGAGGAGAGGGAGAGTGACTGGGGATTCAGTTACAGACAGAGAGGAGAGGGAGAGTGACTGGGGATCCAGTTACAGACAGGGAGGAGAGGGAGAGTGACTGGGGATCCAGTTACAGACAGGGAGGAGAGGGAGAGTGACTGGGGATCCAGTTATAGGCAGGGAGGAGAGGGAGAGTGACTGGGGATTCAGTTACAGACAGAGAGGAGAGGGAGAGTGACTGGGGATCCATTTACAGACAGGGAGGAGAGGGAGAGTGACTGGGGATCCAGTTACATACAGGGAGGAGAGTGTGAGTGACTGGGGATCCAGTTACAGACAGGGAGGAGAGGGAGAGTGACTGGGGATCCAGTTACAGACAGGGAGGAGAGGGAGAGTGACCGGGGATCCAGTTACAGACAGGGAGGAGAGGGAGAGTGACTGGGGATCCAGTTACAGACAGGGAGGAGAGGGAGAGTGACTGACTGGGGATCCAGTTACAGACAGGGAGGAGAGGGAGAGTGACTGGGGATCCAGTTACAGACAGGGTGGAGAGGGAGAGTGACTGACTGGGGATCCAGTTACCGACAGGGAGGAGAGGGAGAGTGACTGACTGGGGATCCAGTTACAGACAGGGAGGAGAGGGAGAGTGACTGGGGATCCAGTTACAGACAGGGAGGAGAGGGAGAGTGACTGGGGATCCAGTTACAGCCAGGGAGGAGAGGGAGAGTGACTGACTGGGGATCCAGTTACAGACAGGGAGGAGAGGGAGAGTGACTGAATGGGATCCAGTTACAGACAGGGAGGAGAGGGAGAGTGACTGGGGATCCAGTTACAGACAGGGAGGAGAGGGAGAGTGTCTGGGGATCCAGTTACAGACAGGGAGGAGAGGGAGAGTGACTGGGGATCCAGTTACAGACAGGGAGGAGAGGGAGAGTGTCTGGGGATCCAGTTTCAGACAGGGAGGAGAGGGAGAGTGACTAGGGATCCAGTTACAGATAGGGAGGAGAGGGTGAGTGACTGTCTGGAGATCCAGTTAGAGGGAGGAGAGGGAGAGTGACTGGGGATCCAGTTACAGACAGGGAGGAGAGGGAGAGTGACTGGGGATCCAGTTACAGACAGGGAGGAGAGGGAGAGTGACTGGGGATCCAGTTACAGACAGGGAGTAGAGGGTGAGTGACTGGGAATCCAGTTACAGACAGGGAGGAGAGGAAGAGTGACTGGGGATCCAGTTACTGACCGGGAGGAGAGGGAGAGTGACTGGGGATCCAGTTACATACAGGGAGGAGAGTGTGAGTGACTGGGGATCCAGTTACATACAGGGAGGAGAGTGTGAGTGACTGGGGATCCAGTTACAGACAGGGAGGAGAGGGAGAGTGACTGGGGATCCAGTTACAGACAGGGAGGAGAGGGAGAGTGACTGGGGATCCAGTTACAGACAGGGAGGAGAGGGAGAGTGACTGGGGATCCAGTTACATACAGGGAGGAGAGTGAGTGTGACTGGGGATCCAGTTACATACAGGGAGGAGAGTGTGAGTGACTGGGGATCCAGTTACAGACAGGGAGGAGAGGGAGAGTGACTGGGGATCCAGTTACAGACAGGGAGGAGAGGGAGAGTGACTGGGGATCCAGTTACAGACAGGGAGGAGAGGGAGAGTGACTGGGGATCCAGTTACAGACAGGGAGGAGAGGGAGAGTGACTGGGGATTCAGTTACAGACAGAGAGGAGAGGGAGAGTGACTGGGGATCCAGTTACAGACAGGGAGGAGAGGGAGAGTGACTGGGGATCCAGTTACAGACAGGGAGGAGAGGGAGAGTGACTGGGGATCCAGTTATAGGCAGGGAGGAGAGGGAGAGTGACTGGGGATTCAGTTACAGACAGAGAGGAGAGGGAGAGTGACTGGGGATCCATTTACAGACAGGGAGGAGAGGGAGAGTGACTGGGGATCCAGTTACATACAGGGAGGAGAGTGTGAGTGACTGGGGATCCAGTTACAGACAGGGAGGAGAGGGAGAGTGACTGGGGATCCAGTTACAGACAGGGAGGAGAGGGAGAGTGACCGGGGATCCAGTTACAGACAGGGAGGAGAGGGAGAGTGACTGGGGATCCAGTTACAGACAGGGAGGAGAGGGAGAGTGACTGACTGGGGATCCAGTTACAGACAGGGAGGAGAGGGAGAGTGACTGGGGATCCAGTTACAGACAGGGTGGAGAGGGAGAGTGACTGACTGGGGATCCAGTTACCGACAGGGAGGAGAGGGAGAGTGACTGACTGGGGATCCAGTTACAGACAGGGAGGAGAGGGAGAGTGACTGGGGATCCAGTTACAGACAGGGAGGAGAGGGAGAGTGACTGGGGATCCAGTTACAGCCAGGGAGGAGAGGGAGAGTGACTGACTGGGGATCCAGTTACAGACAGGGAGGAGAGGGAGAGTGACTGGGGATCCAGTTACAGACAGGGAGGAGAGGGAGAGTGACTGGGGATCCAGTTACAGACAGGGAGGACAGGGAGAGTGACTGGGGATCCAGTTACATACAGGGAGGAGAGGGAGAGTGACTGGGGATCCAGTTACAGACAGGGAGGAGAGGGAGAGTGACTGGGGATCCAGTTACAGACAGGCAGGAGAGGGAGAGTGACTGGGGATCCAGTTACAGACGGAGGAGAGAGTGAGTGACTGGGGATCTAGTTACAGACAGGGAGGAGAGGGAGAGTGACTGGGGATCCAGTTACATACAGGGAGGAGTGAGTGAGTGACTGGGGATCCAGTTACAGACGGAGGAGAGAGTGAGTGACTGGGGATCTAGTTACAGACAGGGAGGAGAGGGAGAGTGACTGGGGATCCAGTTAGACAGGGAGGAGAGGGAGAGTGACTGGGGATCCAGTTACAGACAGGGAGGAGTGAGTGAGTGACTGGGGATCCAGTTACAGACGGAGGAGAGAGTGAGTGACTGGGGATCTAGTTACAGACAGGGAGGAGAGGGTGAGTGACTGGGGATCCATTTACAGAGAGGGAGGAGAGGGAGAGTGACTGACTGGGGATCCAGTTAGACAGGGAGGAGAGGGAGAGTGACTGGGGATCCATTTGCAGAGAGGGAGGAGAGGGAGAGTGACTGAATGGGATCCAGTTACAGACAGGGAGGAGAGGGTGAGTGACTGAATGGGGATCCAGTGACAGACAGAGAGGAGAGGGAGAGTGACTGGGGATCCAGTTACAGACAGGGAGGAGTGAGTGAGTGACTGGGGATCCAGTTACAGACGGAGGAGAGAGTGAGTGACTGGGGATCTAGTTACAGACAGGGAGGAGAGGGAGAGTGACTGGGGATCCAGTTAGACAGGGAGGAGAGGGAGAGTGACTGGGGATCCAGTTACAGACAGGGAGGAGTGAGTGAGTGACTGGGGATCCAGTTACAGACGGAGGAGAGAGTGAGTGACTGGGGATCTAGTTACAGACAGGGAGGAGAGGGTGAGTGACTGGGGATCCAGTTACAGACGGAGGAGAGAGTGAGTGACTGGGGATCCAGTTGGACAGGGAGTAGAGGGAGAGTGACTGGGGATCAGTTACAGACAGGGAGGAGTGAGTGAGTGACTGGGGATCCAGTTACAGACGGAGGAGAGAGTGAGTGACTGGGGATCTAGTTACAGACAGGGAGGAGAGAGTGAGTGACTGGGGATCCAGTTACAGACAGGGAGGAGTGAGTGAGTGACTGGGGATCCAGTTACAGACGGAGGAGAGAGTGAGTGACTGGGGATCTAGTTACAGACAGGGAGGAGAGGGTGAGTGACTGGGGATCCATTTACAGAGAGGGAGGAGAGGGAGAGTGACTGACTGGGGATCCAGTTAGACAGGGAGGAGAGGGAGAGTGACTGGGGATCCATTTACAGAGAGGGAGGAGAGGGAGAGTGACTGAATGGGATCCAGTTACAGACAGGGAGGAGAGGGTGAGTGACTGAATGGGGATCCAGTGACAGACAGAGAGGAGAGGGAGAGTGACTGGGGATCCAGTTACAGACAGGGAGGAGAGGGAGAGTGACTGGGGATCCAGTTACAGACAGGGAGGAGAGGGTGAGTGACTGGGGATCCATTTACAGAGAGGGAGGAGAGGGAGAGTGACTGAATGGGATCCAGTTACAGACAGGGAGGAGAGGGTGAGTGACTGAATGGGGATCCAGTGACAGACAGAGAGGAGAGGGAGAGTGACTGGGGATCTAGTTATGGACAGGGAGGAGAGGGAGAGTGACTGGGGATCCAGTTACATACAGGGAGGAGAGTGTGAGTGACTGGGGATCCAGTTACAGACAGGGAGGAGAGTGTGAGTGACTGGGGATCCAGTTACAGACAGGGAGGAGAGGGAGAGTGACTGGGGATCCAGTTACATACAGGGAGGAGAGTGTGAGTGACTGGGGATCCAGTGACATACAGGGAGGAGAGTGTGAGTGACTGGGGATCCAGTTACATACAGGGAGGAGAGGGAGAGTGACTGGGGATCCAGTTACATACAGGGAGGAGAGGGAGAGTGACTGGGGATCCAGTTACAGACAGGGAGGAGAGGGAGAGTGACTGGGGATCCAGTTACAGACAGGGAGGAGAGTGTGAGTGACTGGGGATCCAGTTACAGACAGGGAGGAGAGGGAGAGTGACTGGGGATCCAGTTACAGACAGGGAGGAGAGGGAGAGTGACTGGGGATCCAGTTACAGACAGGGAGGAGAGTGTGAGTGACTGGGGATCCAGTTACATACAGGGAGGAGAGGGAGAGTGACTGGGGATCCAGTTACAGACCGGGAGGAGAGGGAGAGTGACTGGGGATCCAGTGACATACAGGGAGGAGAGGGAGAGTGACTGGGGATCCAGTGACATACAGGGAGGAGAGTGTGAGTGACTGGGGATCCAGTGACATACAGGGAGGAGAGTGTGAGTGACTGGGGATCCAGTGACATACAGGGAGGAGAGTGTGAGTGACTGGGGATCCAGTGACATACAGGGAGGAGAGTGTGAGTGACTGGGGATCCAGTGACATACAGGGAGGAGAGTGTGAGTGACTGGGGATCCAGTGACATACAGGGAGGAGAGTGTGAGTGACTGGGGCTCCAGTTACAGACAGGGAGGAGAGGGAGAGTGACTGGGGATCCAGTTACAGACAGGGAGGACAGGGAGAGTGACTGGGGATCCAGTTACAGACAGGGAGGAGAGAGTGAGTGACTGGGGATCCAGTTACAGACAGGGAGGAGAGAGTGACTGACTGGGGATCCAGTTACAGACAGGGAGGAGAGAGTGACTGACTGGGGATCCAGTTACAGACAGGGCGCAGAGGGTGAGTGACTGGGGATCCAGTTACAGACAGGGAGGAGAGAGTGAGTGACTGGGGATCCAGTTACAGACAGGGCGCAGAGGGTGAGTGACTGGGGATCCAGTTACAGACAGGGAGGAGAGGGAGACTGACTGGGGATCCAGTTAGACAGGGAGGAGAGGGAGAGTGACTGGGGATCCAGTTACAGACAGGGAGGAGAGGGTGAGTGACTGGGGATCCAGTTACAGACAGGGAGGAGAGAGTGAGTGACTGGGGATCCAGTTACAGACAGGGAGGAGAGAGTGAGTGACTGGGGATCCAGTTACAGACAGGGCGCAGAGGGTGAGTGACTGGGGATCCAGTTACAGACAGGGAGGAGAGGGAGAGTGACTGGGGATCCAGTTAGACAGGGAGGAGAGGGAGAGTGACTGGGGATCCAGTTAGACAGGGAGGAGAGGGAGAGTGACTGGGGATCCAGTTACAGACAGGGAGGAGAGAGTGAGTGACTGGGGATCCAGTTGCAGACAGGGAGGAGAGGGAGGGTGAGTGACTGGGGATCCAGTTACAGACAGGGAGGAGAGGGAGAGTGACTGACTGGGGATCCAGTTACAGACAGGGAGGAGAGGGAGAGTGACTGGGGATCCAGTTACAGACAGGGAGGAGAGGGTGAGTGACTGGGAATCCAGTTACAGACAGGGAGGAGAGGGAGAGTGACTGGGGATCCAGTTACAGACAGGGAGGAGAGGGAGGGTGAGTGACTGGGGATCCAGTTACAGACAGGGAGGAGAGGGAGAGTGTTTGACTGGGAATCCAGTTACAGACAGGGAGGAGAGGGAGAGTGACTGGGGATCCAGTTACAGACAGGGAGGAGAGGGAGAGTGACTGGGGATCCAGTTACAGACAGGGAGGAGAGGGAGAGTGTTTGACTGGGAATCCAGTTAGAGACAGGGAGGAGAGGGAGAGTGACTGGGGATCCAGTTACAGACAGGGAGGAGAGGGAGAGTGACTGGGGATCCAGTTGCAGACAGGGAGGAGAGGGAGGGTGAGTGACTGGGGATCCAGTTACAGACAGGGAGGAGAGGGAGAGTGTTTGACTGGGAATCCAGTTACAGACAGGGAGGAGAGGGAGAGTGACTGGGGATCCAGTTACAGACAGGGAGGAGAGGGAGAGTGACTGGGGATCCAGTTACAGACAGGGAGGAGAGGGAGAGTGACTGACTGGGGATCCAGTTACAGACAGGGAGGAGAGGGAGAGTGACTGGGGATCCAGTTACAGACAGGGAGGAGAGGGTGAGTGACTGGGAATCCAGTTACAGACAGGGAGGAGAGGGAGAGTGACTGGGGATCCAGTTACAGACAGGGAGGAAAGGGAGAGTGACTGGGGATCCAGTTACAGACAGGGAGGAGAGGGAGAGTGACTGACTGGGGATCCAGTTACAGACAGGGAGGAGAGGGAGAGTGACTGGGGATCCAGTTACAGACAGGGAGGAGAGGGAGAGTGACTGGGGATCCAGTTACAGACAGGGAGGAGAGGGAGAGTGTCTGGGGATCCAGTTAGAGACAGGGAGGAGAGGGAGAGTGACTGGGGATCCAGTTACAGACAGGGAGGAGAGGGAGAGTGACTGGGGATCCAGTTACAGACAGGGAGGAGAGGGAGAGTGTCTGGGGATCCAGTTAGAGACAGGGAGGAGAGGGAGAGTGACTGGGGATCCAGTTACAGACAGGGAGGAGAGGGAGAGTGTCTGGGGATCCAGTTAGAGACAGGGAGGAGAGGGAGAGTGACTGGGGATCCAGTTACAGACAGGGAGGAGAGGGAGAGTGACTGGGGATCCAGTTACAGACAGGGAGGAGAGGGAGAGTGTCTGGGGATCCAGTTAGAGACAGGGAGGAGAGGGAGAGTGACTAGGGATCCAGTTACAGACAGGGAGGAGAGGGAGAGTGACTGACTGGGGATCCAGTTACAGACAGGGAGGAGAGGGAGAGTGACTGGGGATCTAGTTACAGACAGGGAGGAGAGGGAGAGTGACTGACTGGGGATCTAGTTACAGACAGGGAGGAGAGGGAGAGTGACTGACTGGGGATCAAGTTACAGACAGGGAGGAGAGGGAGAGTGACTGACTGGGGATCTAGTTGCAGACAGGGAGGAGAGGGAGAGTGACTGGGGATCCAGTTACAGACAGGGAGGAGAGGGAGAGTGACTGACTGGGGATCTAGTTGCAGACAGGGAGGAGAGGGAGAGTGACTGGGGATCCAGTTACGGACAGGGAGGAGAGGGAGAGTGACTGACTGGGGATCTAGTTGCAGACAGGGAGGAGAGGGAGAGTGACTGGGGATCCAGTTATGGACAGGGAGGAGAGGGAGAGTGACTGACTGGGGATCCAGTTACAGACAGGGAGGAGAGGGAGAGTGACTAGGGATCCAGTTACAGACAGGGAGGAGAGGGAGAGTGACTAGGGATCCAGTTACAGACAGGGTGGAGAGGGAGAGTGACTGACTGGGGATCCAGTTACAGACAGGGAGGAGAGGGAGAGTGACTAGGGATCCAGTTACAGACAGGGTGGAGAGGGAGAGTGACTGACTGGGGATCCAGTTACAGACAGGGAGGAGAGGGAGAGTGACTGGGGATCCAGTTACAGACAGGGAGGAGAGGGTGAGTGACTGGGGATCCAGTTACAGACAGGGAGGAGAGAGTGAGTGACTGGGGATCCAGTTACAGACAGGGAGGAGAGAGTGAGTGACTGGGGATCCAGTTACAGACAGGGCGCAGAGGGTGAGTGACTGGGGATCCAGTTACAGACAGGGAGGAGAGGGAGAGTGACTGGGGATCCAGTTAGACAGGGAGGAGAGGGAGAGTGACTGGGGATCCAGTTAGACAGGGAGGAGAGGGAGAGTGACTGGGGATCCAGTTACAGACAGGGAGGAGAGAGTGAGTGACTGGGGATCCAGTTGCAGACAGGGAGGAGAGGGAGGGTGAGTGACTGGGGATCCAGTTACAGACAGGGAGGAGAGGGAGAGTGACTGACTGGGGATCCAGTTACAGACAGGGAGGAGAGGGAGAGTGACTGGGGATCCAGTTACAGACAGGGAGGAGAGGGTGAGTGACTGGGAATCCAGTTACAGACAGGGAGGAGAGGGAGAGTGACTGGGGATCCAGTTACAGACAGGGAGGAGAGGGAGGGTGAGTGACTGGGGATCCAGTTACAGACAGGGAGGAGAGGGAGAGTGTTTGACTGGGAATCCAGTTACAGACAGGGAGGAGAGGGAGAGTGACTGGGGATCCAGTTACAGACAGGGAGGAGAGGGAGAGTGACTGGGGATCCAGTTACAGACAGGGAGGAGAGGGAGAGTGTTTGACTGGGAATCCAGTTAGAGACAGGGAGGAGAGGGAGAGTGACTGGGGATCCAGTTACAGACAGGGAGGAGAGGGAGAGTGACTGGGGATCCAGTTGCAGACAGGGAGGAGAGGGAGGGTGAGTGACTGGGGATCCAGTTACAGACAGGGAGGAGAGGGAGAGTGTTTGACTGGGAATCCAGTTACAGACAGGGAGGAGAGGGAGAGTGACTGGGGATCCAGTTACAGACAGGGAGGAGAGGGAGAGTGACTGGGGATCCAGTTACAGACAGGGAGGAGAGGGAGAGTGACTGACTGGGGATCCAGTTACAGACAGGGAGGAGAGGGAGAGTGACTGGGGATCCAGTTACAGACAGGGAGGAGAGGGTGAGTGACTGGGAATCCAGTTACAGACAGGGAGGAGAGGGAGAGTGACTGGGGATCCAGTTACAGACAGGGAGGAAAGGGAGAGTGACTGGGGATCCAGTTACAGACAGGGAGGAGAGGGAGAGTGACTGACTGGGGATCCAGTTACAGACAGGGAGGAGAGGGAGAGTGACTGGGGATCCAGTTACAGACAGGGAGGAGAGGGAGAGTGACTGGGGATCCAGTTACAGACAGGGAGGAGAGGGAGAGTGTCTGGGGATCCAGTTAGAGACAGGGAGGAGAGGGAGAGTGACTGGGGATCCAGTTACAGACAGGGAGGAGAGGGAGAGTGACTGGGGATCCAGTTACAGACAGGGAGGAGAGGGAGAGTGTCTGGGGATCCAGTTAGAGACAGGGAGGAGAGGGAGAGTGACTGGGGATCCAGTTACAGACAGGGAGGAGAGGGAGAGTGTCTGGGGATCCAGTTAGAGACAGGGAGGAGAGGGAGAGTGACTGGGGATCCAGTTACAGACAGGGAGGAGAGGGAGAGTGACTGGGGATCCAGTTACAGACAGGGAGGAGAGGGAGAGTGTCTGGGGATCCAGTTAGAGACAGGGAGGAGAGGGAGAGTGACTAGGGATCCAGTTACAGACAGGGAGGAGAGGGAGAGTGACTGACTGGGGATCCAGTTACAGACAGGGAGGAGAGGGAGAGTGACTGGGGATCTAGTTACAGACAGGGAGGAGAGGGAGAGTGACTGACTGGGGATCTAGTTACAGACAGGGAGGAGAGGGAGAGTGACTGACTGGGGATCAAGTTACAGACAGGGAGGAGAGGGAGAGTGACTGACTGGGGATCTAGTTGCAGACAGGGAGGAGAGGGAGAGTGACTGGGGATCCAGTTACAGACAGGGAGGAGAGGGAGAGTGACTGACTGGGGATCTAGTTGCAGACAGGGAGGAGAGGGAGAGTGACTGGGGATCCAGTTACGGACAGGGAGGAGAGGGAGAGTGACTGACTGGGGATCTAGTTGCAGACAGGGAGGAGAGGGAGAGTGACTGGGGATCCAGTTATGGACAGGGAGGAGAGGGAGAGTGACTGACTGGGGATCCAGTTACAGACAGGGAGGAGAGGGAGAGTGACTAGGGATCCAGTTACAGACAGGGAGGAGAGGGAGAGTGACTAGGGATCCAGTTACAGACAGGGTGGAGAGGGAGAGTGACTGACTGGGGATCCAGTTACAGACAGGGAGGAGAGGGAGAGTGACTAGGGATCCAGTTACAGACAGGGAGGAGAGGGAGAGTGACTAGGGATCCAGTTACAGACAGGGAGGAGAGGGAGAGTGACTGACTGGGGATCCAGTTACAGACAGGGAGGAGAGGGAGAGTGACTAGGGATCCAGTTACAGACAGGCTGGAGAGGGAGAGTGACTGGGGATCCAGTTACAGACAGGGAGGAGAGGGAGAGTGACTAGGGATCCAGTTACAGACAGGGAGGAGAGGGAGAGTGACTAGGGATCCAGTTACAGACAGGGAGGAGAGGGAGAGTGACTGACTGGGGATCCAGTTACAGACAGGGAGGAGAGGGAGAGTGACTGGGGATCCAGTTACAGACAGGGAGGAGAGGGAGAGTGACTGACTGGGGATCTAGTTACAGACAGGGAGGAGAGGGAGAGTGACTGACTGGGGATCTAGTTGCAGACAGGGAGGAGAGGGAGAGTGACTGACTGGGGATCTAGTTACAGACAGGGAGGAGAGGGAGAGTGACTGACTGGGGATCTAGTTGCAGACAGGGAGGAGAGGGAGAGTGACTGGGGATCCAGTTACGGACAGGGAGGAGAGGGAGAGTGACTGACTGGGGATCTAGTTGCAGACAGGGAGGAGAGGGAGAGTGACTGGGGATCCAGTTATGGACAGGGAGGAGAGGGAGAGTGACTGACTGGGGATCCAGTTACAGACAGAGAGGAGAGGGAGAGTGACTGGGGATCCAGTTACAGACAGGGAGGAGAGGGAGAGTGACTGGGGATCCAGTTAGAGACAGGGAGGAGAGGGTGAGTGACTGGGGATCCAGTTACAGACAGAGAGGAGAGGGAGAGTGTCTGGGGATCCAGTTAGAGACAGGGAGGAGAGGGTGAGTGACTGGGGATCCAGTTACAGACAGAGAGGAGAGGGAGAGTGACTGGGGATCCAGTTACAGACAGAGAGGAGAGGGAGAGTGTCTGGGGATCCAGTTAGAGACAGGGAGGAGAGGGTGAGTGACTGGGGATCCAGTTACAGACAGGGAGGAGAGGGAGAGTGACTGACTGGGGATCCAGTTACAGACAGGGAGTGGAGGGAGAGTGACTGGGGATCCAGTTACAGACAGAGAGGAGAGGGAGAGTGACTGGGGATCCAGTTACAGACAGAGAGGAGAGGGAGAGTGACTGACTGGGGATCCAGTTACAGACAGGGAGGAGAGGGGGAGTGACTGACTGGGGATCCAGTTACAGACAGGGAGGAGAGGGAGAGTGACTGGGGATCCAGTTACAGACAGGGAGGAGAGGGGGAGTGACTGACTGGGGATCCAGTTACAGACAGGGAGGAGAGGGAGAGTGACTGGGGATCCAGTTACAGACAGAGAGGAGAGGGAGAGTGACTGACTGGGGATCCAGTTACAGACAGAGAGGAGAGGGAGAGTGACTGGGGATCCAGTTACAGACAGGGAGGAGAGGGAGAGTGACTGACTGGGGATCCAGTTACAGACAGGGAGGAGAGGGAGAGTGACTGGGGATCCAGTTACAGACAGGGAGGAGAGGGAGAGTGACTGGGGATCCAGTTAGAGACAGGGAGGAGAGGGAGAGTGACTGGGGATCCAGTTATGGACAGGGAGGAGAGGGTGAGTGACTGGGGATCCAGTTACAGACAGGGAGGAGAGGGAGAGTGACTGACTGGGGATCTAGTTGCAGACAGGGAGGAGAGGGAGAGTGACTGACTGGGGATCCAGTTACAGACAGGCAGGAGAGGGAGAGTGACTGGGGATCCAGTTACAGACAGGGAGGAGAGGGAGAGTGACTGACTGGGGATCTAGTTGCAGACAGGGAGGAGAGGGAGAGTGACTGACTGGGGATCTAGTTGCAGACAGGGAGGAGAGGGAGAGTGACTGGGCATCCAGTTAGAGACAGGGAGGAGAGGGAGAGTGACTGGGGATCCAGTTACAGACAGGGAGGAGAGGGAGAGTGACTGACTGGGGATCTAGTTGCAGACAGGGAGGAGAGGGAGAGTGACTGGGCATCCAGTTACAGACAGGGAGGAGAGGGAGTGTGACTGAATGGGATCCAGTTACAGACAGGGAGGAGAGGGAGAGTGACTGGGAATCCAGTTACAGACAGGGAGGAGAGGGAGAGTGACTGACTGGGGATCCAGTTACAGACAGGGAGGAGAGGGAGAGTGACTGACTGGGGATCTAGTTGCAGACAGGGAGGAGAGGGAGAGTGACTGACTGGGGATCTAGTTGCAGACAGGGAGGAGAGGGAGAGTGACTGGGCATCCAGTTAGAGACAGGGAGGAGAGGGAGAGTGACTGGGGATCCAGTTACAGACAGGGAGGAGAGGGAGAGTGACTGACTGGGGATCTAGTTGCAGACAGGGAGGAGAGGGAGAGTGACTGGGCATCCAGTTACAGACAGGGAGGAGAGGGAGAGTGACTGGGAATCCAGTTACAGACAGGGAGGAGAGGGAGAGTGACTGACTGGGGATCCAGTCACAGACAGGGAGGAGAGGGAGAGTGACTGGGGATCCAGTTAGACAGGGAGGAGAGGGAGAGTGACTGGGGATCCATTTACAGACAGGGAGGAGAGAGTGAGTGACTGGGGATCCAGTTACAGACAGGGAGGAGAGAGTGAGTGACTGGGGATCCAGTTACAGACAGGGAGGAGAGGGAGAGTGACTGACTGGGGATCCAGTTATAGACAGGGAGGAGAGAGTGAGTGACTGGGGATCCAGTTACAGACAGGGAGGAGAGGGAGAGTGACTGACTGGGGATCCAGTTACAGACAGGGAGGAGAGAGTGAGTGACTGGGGATCCAGTTACAGACAGGGAGGAGAGGGAGAGTGACTGACTGGGGATCCAGTTATAGACAGGGAGGAGAGGGAGAGTGACTGACTGGGGATCCAGTTACAGACAGGGAGGAGAGAGTGAGTGACTGGGGATCCAGTTACAGAGAGGGAGGAGAGGGAGAGTGACTGGGGATCCAGTTAGACAGGGAGGAGAGGGAGAGTGACTGGGGATCCATTTACAGACAGGGAGGAGAGAGTGAGTGACTGGGGATCCAGTTACAGACAGGGAGGAGAGGGAGAGTGACTGGGGATCCAGTTACAGACAGGGAGGAGAGGGAGAGTGACTGGGGATCCAGTTACAGACAGGGAGGAGAGGGAGAGTGACTGGGGATCCATTTACAGACAGGGAGGAGAGGGAGAGTGACTGACTGGGGATCCAGTTACAGACAGGGAGGAGAGAGTGAGTGACTGGGGATCCATTTACAGACAGGGAGGAGAGAGTGAGTGACTGGGGATCCATTTACAGACAGGGAGGAGAGGGTGAGTGACTGAATGGGATCCAGTTACAGACAGGGAGGAGAGGGAGAGTGACTGGGAATCCAGTTACAGACAGGGAGGAGAGGGAGAGTGACTGAATGGGATCCAGTTACAGACAGGGAGGAGAGGGAGAGTGACTGGGAATCCAGTTACAGACAGGGAGGAGAGGGAGAGTGACTGAATGGGATCCAGTTACAGACAGGGAGGAGAGGGAGAGTGACTGGGAATCCAGTTACAGACAGGGAGGAGAGGGAGAGTGACTGGGGATCCAGTTACGGACAGGGAGGAGAGGGAGAGTGACTGGGGATCCAGTTACAGACAGGGAGGAGAGGGAGAGTGACTGAATGGGATCCAGTTACAGACAGGGAGGAGAGGGAGAGTGACTGGGAATCCAGTTACAGACAGGGTGGAGAGGGAGAGTGACTGAATGGGATCCAGTTACAGACAGGGAGGAGAGGGAGAGTGACTGGGAATCCAGTTACAGACAGGGAGGAGAGGGAGAGTGACTGACTGGGGATCCAGTTACAGACAGGGAGGAGAGGGAGAGTGACTGAATGGGATCCAGTTACAGACAGGGAGGAGAGGGAGAGTGACTGAATGGGATCCAGTTACAGACAGGGAGGAGAGGGAGAGTGACTTGGAATCCAGTTACAGACAGGGAGGAGAGGGAGAGTGACTGGGGATCCAGTTACGGACAGGGAGGAGAGAGTGAGTGACTGACTGGGGATCCAGTTACAGACAGGGAGGAGAGGGAGAGTGACTGACTGGGGATCCAGTTACAGACAGGGAGGAGAGGGAGAGTGACTGACTGGGGATCCAGTTACAGACAGGGAGGAGAGAGTGAGTGACTGACTGGGGATCCAGTTACAGACAGGGAGGAGAGGGAGAGTGACTGACTGGGGATCCAGTTATAGACAGGGAGGAGAGGGAGAGTGACTGGGGATCCAGTTACGGACAGGGAGGAGAGAGTGAGTGACTGACTGGGGATCCAGTTATAGACAGGGAGGAGAGGGAGAGTGACTGGGGATCCAGTTACGGACAGGGAGGAGAGAGTGAGTGACTGACTGGGGATCCAGTTATAGACAGGGAGGAGAGGGAGAGTGACTGAATGGGATCCAGTTACAGACAGGGAGGAGAGGGAGAGTGACTGGGAATCCAGTTACAGACAGGGAGGAGAGGGAGAGTGACTGACTGGGGATCCAGTTACAGACAGGGAGGAGAGGGAGAGTGACTGACTGGGGATCCAGTTATAGACAGGGAGGAGAGAGTGAGTGACTGACTGGGGATCCAGTTATAGACAGGGAGGAGAGGGAGAGTGACTGAATGGGATCCAGTTACAGACAGGGAGGAGAGGGAGAGTGACTGGGGATCCAGTTGGAGACAGGGAGGAGAGGGTGAGTGACTGACTGGGGATCCAGTTACAGACAGGGAGGAGAGGGAGAGTGACTGAATGGGATCCAGTTACAGACAGGGAGGAGAGGGAGAGTGACTGGGGATCCAGTTACAGACAGGGAGGAGAGGGAGAGTGACTGGGGATCCAGTTACAGACAGGGTGGAGAGGGAGAGTGACTGGGGATCCAGTTACAGACAGGGAGGAGAGGGAGAGTGACTGGGAATCCAGTTACAGACAGGGAGGAGAGGGAGAGTGACTGACTGGGGATCCAGTTACAGACAGGGAGGAGAGGGAGAGTGACTGAATGGGATCCAGTTACAGACAGGGAGGAGAGGGAGAGTGACTGGGGATCCAGTTACAGACAGGGAGGAGAGAGTGAGTGACTGACTGGGGATCCAGTTACAGACAGGGAGGAGAGGGAGAGTGACTGAATGGGATCCAGTTACAGACAGGGAGGAGAGGGAGAGTGACTGGGAATCCAGTTACAGACAGGGAGGAGAGGGTGAGTGACTGACTGGGGATCCAGTTACAGACAGGGAGGAGAGGGAGAGTGACTGAATGGGATCCAGTTACAGACAGGGAGGAGAGGGAGAGTGACTGGGGATCCAGTTACAGACAGGGAGGAGAGGGAGAGTGACTGGGGATCCAGTTACAGACAGGGTGGAGAGGGAGAGTGACTGGGGATCCAGTTACAGACAGGGAGGAGAGGGAGAGTGACTGACTGGGGATCCAGTTACAGACAGGGAGGAGAGGGAGAGTGACTGACTGGGGATCCAGTTACAGACAGGGAGGAGAGGGAGAGTGACTGGGGATCCAGTTACAGACAGGGAGGAGAGGGAGAGTGACTGGGGATCCAGTTACAGACAGGGTGGAGAGGGAGAGTGACTGGGGATCCAGTTACAGACAGGGAGGAGAGGGAGAGTGACTGACTGGGGATCCAGTTACAGACAGGGAGGAGAGGGAGAGTGACTGACTGGGGATCCAGTTACAGACAGGGAGGAGAGGGAGAGTGACTGACTAGGGATCCAGTTACAGACAGGGAGGAGAGGGAGAGTGACTGACTGGGGATCCAGTTATAGACAGGGAGGAGAGGGAGAGTGACTGAATGGGATCCAGTTACAGACAGGGAGGAGAGGGAGAGTGACTGGGAATCCAGTTACAGACAGGGAGGAGAGGGAGAGTGACTGACTGGGGATCCAGTTACAGACAGGGAGGAGAGGGAGAGTGACTGAATGGGATCCAGTTACAGACAGGGAGGAGAGGGAGAGTGACTGGGGATCCAGTTATAGACAGGGAGGAGAGGGAGAGTGACTGGGGATCCAGTTACAGACAGGGAGGAGAGAGTGAGTGACTGACTGGGGATCCAGTTACAGACAGGGAGGAGAGGGAGAGTGACTGAATGGGATCCAGTTACAGACAGGGAGGAGAGGGAGAGTGACTGGGAATCCAGTTACAGACAGGGAGGAGAGGGAGAGTGACTGACTGGGGATCCAGTTACAGACAGGGAGGAGAGAGTGAGTGACTGACTGGGGATCCAGTTACAGACAGGGAGGAGAGGGAGAGTGACTGACTGGGGATCCAGTTACGGACAGGGAGGAGAGGGAGAGTGACTGAATGGGATCCAGTTACAGACAGGGAGGAGAGGGAGAGTGACTGGGAATCCAGTTACAGACAGGGAGGAGAGGGAGAGTGACTGACTGGGGATCCAGTTACGGACAGGGAGGAGAGGGAGAGTGACTGACTGGGGATCCAGTTACAGACAGGGAGGAGAGAGTGAGTGACTGACTGGGGATCCAGTTACAGACAGGGAGGAGAGGGAGAGTGACTGAATGGGATCCAGTTACAGACAGGGAGGAGAGGGAGAGTGACTGACTGGGGATCCAGTTACGGACAGGGAGGAGAGGGAGAGTGACTGAATGGGATCCAGTTACAGACAGGGAGGAGAGGGAGAGTGACTGAATGGGATCCAGTTACAGACAGGGAGGAGAGGGAGAGTGACTGACTGGGGATCCAGTTACGGACAGGGAGGAGAGGGAGAGTGACTGAATGGGATCCAGTTACAGACAGGGAGGAGAGGGAGAGTGACTGACTGGGGATCCAGTTATAGACAGGGAGGAGAGAGTGAGTGACTGGGGATCCATTTACAGACAGGGAGGAGAGGGAGAGTGACTGAATGGGATCCAGTTACAGACAGGGAGGAGAGGGAGAGTGACTGGGGATCCATTTACAGACAGGGAGGAGAGAGTGAGTGACTGGGGATCCAGTTGGAGACAGGGAGGAGAGGGTGAGTGACTGGGGATCCAGTTACAGACAGGGAGGAGAGAGTGAGTGACTGGGGATCCAGTTGGAGACAGGGAGGAGAGGGTGAGTGACTGGGGATCCAGTTGGAGACAGGGAGGAGAGGGTGAGTGACTGGGGATCCAGTTACAGACAGGGAGGAGAGAGTGAGTGACTGGGGATCCAGTTGGAGACAGGGAGGAGAGGGTGAGTGACTGGGGATCCAGTTACAGACAGGGAGGAGAGGGAGAGTGACTGAATGGGATCCAGTTACAGACAGGGAGGAGAGGGAGAGTGACTGGGGATCCAGTTACAGACAGGGAGGAGAGGGAGAGTGACTGGGGATCCAGTTACAGACAGGGAGGAGAGAGTGAGTGACTGGGGGTCCAGTTACAGACAGGGAGGAGAGGGAGAGTGACTGAATGGGATCCAGTTACAGACAGGGAGGAGAGGGAGAGTGACTGGTGATCCAGTTACAGACAGGGAGGAGAGGGAGAGTGACTGGGGATCCAGTTACAGACAGGGAGGATAGAGTGAGTGACTGGGGGTCCAGTTACAGACAGGGAGGAGAGGGAGAGTGACTGGGGATCCAGTTACAGACAGGGAGGAGAGGGTGAGTGCCTGACTGGGCATCCAGTTATAGGCAGGGAGGAGAGGGAGAGTGACTGACTGGGGATCCAGTTACAGACAGGGAGGAGAGGGAGAGTGACTGACTGGGGATCCAGTTACAGACAGGGAGGAGAGGGAGAGTGACTGGGGATCCAGTTACAGACAGGGAGGAGAGGGTGAGTGACTGACTGGGGATCCAGTTACAGACAGGGAGGAGAGGGAGAGTGACTGGGGATCCAGTTACAGACAGGGAGGAGAGGGTGAGTGCCTGACTGGGGATCCAGTTACAGACAGGGAGGAGAGGGAGAGTGACTGGGGATCCAGTTACAGACAGAGAGGAGAGGGTGAGTGACTGACTGGGGATCCAGTTACAGACAGGGAGGAGAGGGAGAGTGACTGGGGATCCAGTTACAGACAGGGAGGAGAGGGTGAGTGCCTGACTGGGCATCCAGTTATAGGCAGGGAGGAGAGGGAGAGTGACTGGGGATCCAGTTACAGACAGGGAGGAGAGGGAGAGTGACTGACTGGGGATCCAGTTACAGACAGGGAGGAGAGGGAGAGTGACTGGGGATCCAGTTACAGACAGGGAGGAGAGGGAGAGTGACTGGGGATCCAGTTATATACAGCGAGGAGAGTGTGAGTGACTGGGGATCCAGTTACATACAGGGAGGAGAGGGAGAGTGACTGGGGATCCAGTTACAGACAGGGAGGAGAGGGTGAGTGCCTGACTGGGCATCCAGTTATAGGCAGGGAGGAGAGGGAGAGTGACTGGGGATCCAGTTACAGACAGGGAGGAGAGGGAGAGTGACTGACTGGGGATCCAGTTACAGACAGGGAGGAGAGGGAGAGTGACTGGGGATCCAGTTACAGACAGGGAGGAGAGGGAGAGTGACTGGGGATCCAGTTATAGACAGGGAGGAGAGGGAGAGTGACTGGGGATTCAGTTACAGACAGAGAGGAGAGGGAGAGTGACTGGGGATCCAGTTACAGACAGGGAGTAGAGAGTGAGTGACTGGGGGTCCAGTTACAGACAGGGAGGAGAGGGAGAGTGACTGGGGATCCAGTTACAGACAGGGAGGAGAGGGTGAGTGCCTGACTGGGCATCCAGTTATAGGCAGGGAGGAGAGGGAGAGTGACTGGGGATCCATTTACAGACCGGGAGGAGAGGGAGAGTGACTGGGGATCCAGTTACAGACAGGGAGGACAGGGAGAGTGACTGGGGATTCAGTTACAGACAGAGAGGAGAGGGAGAGTGACTGGGGATCCAGTTACAGACAGGGAGGACAGGGAGAGTGACTGGGGATTCAGTTACAGACAGAGAGGAGAGGGTGAGTGCCTGACTGGGCATCCAGTTACAGACAGGGAGGAGAGGGAGAGTGACTGGGGATTCAGTTACAGACAGAGAGGAGAGGGAGAGTGACTGGGGATCCAGTTATAGGCAGGGAGGAGAGGGAGAGTGACTGGGGGTCCAGTTACAGACAGGGAGGAGAGGGAGAGTGACTGGGGATCCAGTTAGACAGGGAGGAGAGGGAGAGTGACTGGGGATCCAGTTACAGACAGGGAGGAGAGGGTGAGTGCCTGACTGGGCATCCAGTTATAGGCAGGGAGGAGAGGGAGAGTGACTGGGGATCCAGTTACAGACAGAGAGGAGAGGGTGAGTGACTGGGGATCCATTTACAGACCGGGAGGAGAGGGAGAGTGACTGGGGATCCAGTTACAGACAGGGAGGACAGGGAGAGTGACTGGGGATCCAGTTACAGACAGGGAGGACAGGGAGAGTGACTGGGGATCCAGTTACAGACAGGGAGGAGAGGGAGAGTGACTGGGGATCCAGTTACAGACAGGGAGGAGAGGGAGAGTGACTGGGGATCCAGTTACAGACAGGGAGGAGAGGGAGAGTGACTGGGGATCCAGTTACAGACAGGGAGGAGAGGGAGAGTGACTGGGGATCCAGTTACAGACAGAGAGGAGAGGGTGAGTGACTGGGGATCCATTTACAGACCGGGAGGAGAGGGAGAGTGACTGGGGATCCAGTTATAGGCAGGGAGGAGAGGGAGAGTGACTGGGGATTCAGTTACAGACAGAGAGGAGAGGGAGAGTGACTGGGGATCCAGTTACAGACAGGGAGGACAGGGAGAGTGACTGGGGATCCAGTTACAGACAGGGAGGACAGGGAGAGTGACTGGGGATCCAGTTACAGACAGGGAGGAGAGGGAGAGTGACTGGGGATCCAGTTACAGACAGAGAGGAGAGGGTGAGTGACTGGGGATCCATTTACAGACCGGGAGGAGAGGGAGAGTGACTGGGGATCCAGTTACAGACAGAGAGGAGAGGGTGAGTGACTGGGGATCCATTTACAGACCGGGAGGAGAGGGAGAGTGACTGGGGATCCAGTTACAGACCGGGAGGAGAGGGAGAGTGACTGGGGATCCAGTTATAGGCAGGGAGGAGAGGGAGAGTGACTGGGGATTCAGTTACAGACAGAGAGGAGAGGGAGAGTGACTGGGGATCCAGTTACAGACAGGGAGGACAGGGAGAGTGACTGGGGATCCAGTTACAGACAGGGAGGACAGGGAGAGTGACTGGGGATTCAGTTACAGACAGAGAGGAGAGGGAGAGTGACTGGGGATCCAGTTACAGACAGGGAGGACAGGGAGAGTGACTGGGGATCCAGTTACAGACAGGGAGGACAGGGAGAGTGACTGGGGATCCAGTTACAGACAGGGAGGAGAGGGAGAGTGACTGGGGATCCAGTTACAGGCAGGGAGGAGAGGGAGAGTGACTGGGGATTCAGTTACAGACAGAGAGGAGAGGGAGAGTGACTGGGGATCCAGTTACAGACAGGGAGGACAGGGAGAGTGACTGGGGATCCAGTTACAGACAGGGAGGACAGGGAGAGTGACTGGGGATCCAGTTACAGACAGGGAGGAGAGGGAGAGTGACTGGGGATCCAGTTACAGACAGGGAGGAGAGGGAGAGTGACTGGGGATCCAGTTACAGACAGGGAGGAGAGGGAGAGTGACTGGGGATCCAGTTACAGACAGGGAGGAGAGGGGGAGTGACTGGGGATCCAGTTACAGACAGGGAGGAGAGGGAGAGTGACAGGGGATCCATTTACAGACAGGGAGGAGAGGGAGAGTGACTGGGGATCCAGTTACAGACAGGGAGGAGAGGGAGAGTGACTGGGGATCCAGTTACAGACAGGGAGGAGAGGGAGAGTGACTGGGGATCCAGTTACAGACAGGGAGGAGAGAATGAGTGACTGGGGTTCCATTTACAGACCGGGAGGAGAGGGAGAGTGACTGGGGATCCATTTACAGACCGGGAGGAGAGGGAGAGTGTCTGGGGATCCAGTTACAGACAGGGAGGAGAGGGAGAGTGACTGGGGATCCAGTTACAGACAGGGAGGAGGGGGAGAGTGACTGGGGATCCAGTTACATACAGGGAGGAGAGGGTGAGTGACTGGGGATCCAGTTACAGACAGGGAGTGGAGGGTGAGTGACTGGGGATCCAGTTACAGACAGGGAGGACAGGGAGAGTGACTGGGGATCCAGTTACAGACAGGGAGGAGAGGGTGAGTGACTGGGGATCCATTTACAGACAGGGAGGAGAGGGAGAGTGACTGGGGATCCAGTTACAGACAGGGAGGAGGGGGAGAGTGACTGGGGATCCAGTTACAGACCGGGAGGAGAGGGAGAGTGACTGGGGATCCAGTTACAGACAGGGAGGACAGGGAGAGTGACTGGGGATCCAGTTACAGACAGGGAGGACAGGGAGAGTGACTGGGGATCCAGTTACAGACAGGGAGGACAGGGAGAGTGACTGGGGATCCAGTTATAGACAGGGAGGAGAGGGAGAGTGACTGGGGATCCAGTTACAGACAGGGAGTGGAGGGTGAGTGACTGGGGATCCAGTTACAGACAGGGAGGACAGGGAGAGTGACTGGGGATCCAGTTACAGACCGGGAGGAGAGGGAGAGTGACTGGGGATCCAGTTACAGACAGGGTGGAGAGGGTGAGTGACTGTCTGGAGATCCAGTTACAGACAGGGAGTGGAGGGTGAGTGACTGGGGATCCAGTTACAGACAGGGAGGAGAGGGTGAGTGACTGTCTGGAGATCCAGTTACAGACAGGGAGTGGAGGGTGAGTGACTGGGGATCCAGTTACAGACAGGGAGGAGAGGGAGAGTGACTGGGGATCCAGTTACAGACAGGGAGGAGAGGGAGAGTGACTGGGGATCCAGTTACATACAGGGAGGAGAGGGAGAGTGACTGACTGGGGCTCCAGGTGCAGTCAGGGAGGAGAGGGAGAGTGACTGGGGATCCAGTTACAGACAGGGAGGAGAGGGAGAGTGACTGGGGATCCAGTTACAGACAGGGAGGAGAGAGTGAGTGACTGGGGATCCAGTTGTAGACAGGGAGGAGAGGGAGAGTGACTGGGGATCCAGTTACAGACAGGGCGCAGAGGGTGAGTGACTGGGGATCCATTTACAGACAGGGAGGAGAGGGAGAGTGACTGGGGATCCAGTTACAGACAGGGCGCAGAGGGTGAGTGACTGGGGATCCATTTACAGACAGGGAGGAGAGGGTGAGTGACTGGGGATCCAGTTACAGACAGGGAGGAGAGAGTGAGTGACTGGGGATCCAGTTACAGACAGGGAGGAGAGAGTGAGTGACTGGGGATCCAGTTACAGACAGGGCGCAGAGGGTGAGTGACTGGGGATCCAGTTACAGACAGGGAGGAGAGGGAGAGTGACTGGGGATCCAGTTACAGACAGGGAGGAGAGGGAGAGTGACTGGGGATCCAGTTACCGACAGGGAGGAGAGGGAGAGTGACTGGGGATCCAGTTACAGACAGGGAGGAGAGGGAGAGTGACTGGGGATCCAGTTACAGACAGGGAGGAGAGAGTGAGTGACTGGGGATCCAGTTACAGACAGGGAGGAGAGAGTGAGTGACTGGGGATCCAGTTACAGACAGGGAGGAGAGAGTGAGTGACTGGGGATCCAGTTACAGACAGGGCGCAGAGGGTGAGTGACTGGGGATCCAGTTACAGACAGGGAGGAGAGAGAGAGTGACTGGGGATCCAGTTACAGACAGGGCGCAGAGGGTGAGTGACTGGGGATCCAGTTACCGACAGGGAGGAGAGGGAGAGTGACTGGGGATCCAGTTACAGACAGGGCGCAGAGGGTGAGTGACTGGGGATCCAGTTACAGACAGGGAGGAGAGGGAGAGTGACTGGGGATTCAGTTACAGACAGAGAGGAGAGGGAGAGTGACTGGGGATCCAGTTACAGACAGGGAGTGGAGGGTGAGTGACTGGGGATCCAGTTACAGACAGGGAGGAGAGGGTGAGTGACTGGGGATCCAGTTACAGACAGGGAGTGGAGGGTGAGTGACTGGGGATCCAGTTACAGACAGGGAGGAGAGGGAGAGTGACTGGGGATCCAGTTACAGACAGGGAGTGGAGGGTGAGTGACTGGGGATCCAGTTACAGACAGGGAGTGGAGGGTGAGTGACTGGGGATCCAGTTACAGATAGGGAGTGGAGGGTGAGTGACTGGGGATCCAGTTACAGATAGGGAGGAGAGGGTGAGTGACTGACTGGGGATCCAGTTACAGACAGGGAGGAGAGGGAGAGTGACTGGGGATTCAGTTACAGACAGGGAGTGGAGGGTGAGTGACTGGGGATCCAGTTACAGATAGGGAGGAGAGGGTGAGTGACTGACTGGGGATCCAGTTACAGACAGGGAGGAGAGGGAGAGTGACTGGGGATCCAGTTACAGACAGGGAGGAGAGGGAGAGTGACTGGGGATCCAGTTACAGATAGGGAGGAGAGGGTGAGTGACTGTCTGGAGATCCAGTTAGAGGGAGGAGAGGGAGAGTGACTGGGGATCCAGTTACAGATAGGGAGGAGAGGGTGAGTGACTGACTGGGGATCCAGTTACAGACAGGGAGGAGAGGGAGAGTGACTGGGGATCCAGTTACAGACAGGGAGGAGAGGGAGAGTGACTGGGGATCCAGTTACAGACAGGGAGGAGAGGGAGAGTGTCTGGGGATCCATTTACAGACAGGGAGGAGAGGGAGAGTGACTGGGGATCCAGTTACTGACCGGGAGGAGAGGGGGAGTGACTGGGGATCCAGTTACAGACAGGGAGGACAGGGAGAGTGACTGGGGATCCAGTTACAGACAGGGAGGAGAGGGAGAGTGACTGGGGATCCAGTTACAGACAGGGAGGAGAGGGAGAGTGACTGGGGATCCAGTTACAGACAGGGAGGAGAGGGAGAGTGACTGGGGATCCAGTTACAGACAGGGAGGAGAGGGAGAGTGACTGGGGATCCAGTTACAGACAGGGAGGAGAGGGAGAGTGACTGGGGATCCAGTTACAGACAGGGAGGAGAGGGAGAGTGTCTGGGGATCCAGTTACAGACAGGGAGGAGAGGGAGAGTGACTGGGGATCCAGTTACAGACAGGGAGGAGAGGGAGAGTGTCTGGGGATCCAGTTACAGACAGGGAGGAGAGGGAGAGTGACTGGGGATCCAGTTACAGACAGGGAGGAGAGGGAGAGTGTCTGGGGATCCAGTTACAGACAGGGAGGAGAGGGAGAGTGACTGGGGATCCAGTTTCAGACAGGGAGGAGAGGGAGAGTGACTAGGGATCCAGTTACAGATAGGGAGGAGAGGGTGAGTGACTGTCTGGAGATCCAGTTAGAGGGAGGAGAGGGAGAGTGACTGGGGATCCAGTTACAGACAGGGAGGAGAGGGAGAGTGACTGGGGATCCAGTTACAGACAGGGAGGAGAGGGAGAGTGACTGGGGATCCAGTTACAGACAGGGAGTAGAGGGTGAGTGACTGGGAATCCAGTTACAGACAGGGAGGAGAGGAAGAGTGACTGGGGATCCAGTTACTGACCGGGAGCAGAGGGTGAGTGACTGGGGATTCCGTTACAGACAGGGAGTAGAGGGTGTGTGACTGGGGATCCAGTTACAGACAGGGAGGAGAGGAAGAGTGACTGGGGATCCAGTTACAGACAGGGAGGAGAGGGTGTGTGACTGGGGATCCAGTTACAGACAGGGAGGAGAGGGAGAGTGACTGGGGATCCAGTTACAGACAGGGAGGAGAGGGAGAGTGTCTGGGGATCCAGTTACAGACAGGGAGGAGAGGGAGAGTGACTGGGGATCCAGTTACAGACAGGGAGGAGAGGGAGAGTGACTGGGGATCCAGTTACAGACAGGGAGGAGAGGGTTTGTGGGGATCCAGTTCCAGACCAGGAGGAGAGGGTGAGTGACTGTCTGGGGATCCAGTTCCAGGGAAGTGTCCTGGAAACTCGCTGCTATTAAGAAGGTCCATGTAGTTACATGATGAATATTGATTCCAGGTCGAATTCCCTTGGCTTTTCCCTCTCCTCCCTGATGAAGGTTACTGTGATTGCAGTGCAGAGAGGAAAGCGACCATGTCGCTCAATGTGTTAATATTAGTGTCCCAACATCTGACTTTGTTGATGTCAGATCCTGGGTTTCTGATTGTAGAATTATCCACTATAAACAGCTCCCACCCTGTTAAAACTGTAGCTAATCAACCAAGTTTGAATATAATGCTGGGCTCTGTGTGTTGTCAAGTGCGCAGGTTGGTAGCAGGGATGTCCCTGGAGACTGAGGATCACTGAAAATCCCAGGCTTCCGTTCAGGATTGTAATTCCTGCATGTGCCATCATTGGATCATGCACCAGCCCCTCCTGTTTCATTGGATCACATGCCCATCTTCCCTGCCACTGAATCATGTGCCTACCATCTTCCCCCCCCCCCCCCCCGCGCCACTCAATTGCCCCTTCCCCACACCCGACTCCACTGCTGGATTGCGCACACCTCCGCTGGGGTGGGGATGTGAGGGGCACAGCAGTTGTTGTTTGATTCTCCAGCCTGCTGGCACTGGGGTACTAACTGGGCTGTGATCAGCTAAACTGGCACAGATTGGGATCAAACTCTCATTCTTCTAGTCTGTGTAATTTGGTATCATCCCAGGGCAAGCTTCACCCATTAGGGTTGTACAAAACACTGCATTCTGAAAATTATCCAAGCTTTCCCAAGAGCTGGCTGTAAAGATGCAGCCGAATCACGGGCTTCAATATTCTCGAGAAGAAAGTTCCCTAACTTTACTGTGGTTATCCTCTCTGATAATAGAAAGGTTGTGCGAAAGGTTAGTGTGACCGAGCGGAATAATATGTACCGAAAGGAGCACAAGGAAGAGGCCATCGCCTGGCAACAGGTCGGCAACAAGGAGAGCGACCCAGAGCTGCAGGACGAAGAGGATGAGGATGCACAGACTGACTCCGAGCTCAAACAGTACAAATTGGTACGAGCACCATCTTACTTCGAACAACTACTGGTTATTGAGCAGACCTGATGTGTGTGGAGTTCTTGATTATCAAGATTTACTGAGTTAGCTTATTCAGGGTAAGGGGTTAGCGTGTGGGTTTGACTGTTCAGGGTCGGGTTAGTGTGTGGGTTTGACTGTTCAGGGTAAGGCGTTAGCGTGTGGGTTTGACTGTTCAGGGTCAGGGGTTAGCGTGTGGGTTTGACTGTTCAGGGTCAGACTTGAGTTGTATACAAGTGAAATGCCTATGGCCATTTTTGTTATGTTAAAGTTGTTTGCCCTGGCTCAGTGAGTCGCACACTCATCTGAGTCCGAAGGTTGTGGGTTCAAGTCCCACTGCAGAGACTTGACGCACAATTCAGGCTGTCACTCCCAGTGTAGCACTGAGGGAGAGCTGCAGTCAGTCAGCCAGATGAGACATTAAACCGAGGCCATGTCTGCCTCCTCAGGTGGGTGCAAAAGTTCCCAGGGCATGATGTTGAAGAGGAATAGGGGAGATCTGCCTGGTGACTGGGCCAATATTTATCCCTCAACTGTCATCACAAAGAAACGATTAGAATCATTCGAATGATTACAGCACTGAAGGAAGCCATTCGGTCCATTGTGTCCATGCTAGCTCTCTGCAAGAGCAACTCAACACGTCCCACTCCCCCGCCCTTTCCCTGGAGCCCTGCAAATTTTTTTATTTTCAGGTGCTTATCCAATTCCCCTTTGCCTCGACTTGAATCTGACTCCACCACACTCAGCCAGTGCATTCCGGACCCTGACCAATTTACAAAAAAAAAAATTCTTCATCTTACCATTGCTTTTTTTGCCGTTCAAATTAAATTGGCATTCTCTAAAATAAAAGCAGAATACTGCAAATGTTGGAAATACTCAGCCGGTCTGGCAGCATCTGTGGAGAGAGAAACAGAATTAACGTTTCAGCTCAATGACCTTTCATCATGAATTGCGGGTCACTGACCTGAAACGTTTACTCTGCTTCTCTCTCCACAGATGCTGCCAGACCTGCTGAGTATTTCCAGCATTTCTTGGTTTTATTTAATCCTCTAGTTCTCAATCGTTCCGCCAGTAGGAACAATTTCTCTCTCGCCACTCTGTCCAGACGCCTCATGATTTTGAGCACCTCTATCAAATGTCCTCTCAACCTTCTCTAAGGAAAAAACCCCAGCTTTTCCAGTCTATCCTTGTAACTGAAGTTCTTCATCCCCGGAACCATTCTCGTGAATCTTTTCTTAGACCCTCTCCAGTGCCTTCACATCCTTCCTAAAGCATGGTGCTCAGAACTTGACCCAAAACTCCATTTGAGGACGAACCAGGGGTTTTTATAAAGGTTCATAATAACTTCTGATCATTTTCACTTTGCTGTTTGTGGGAGCTTGCTGTGGCTGCCACATTTCCTACATTACAAAAGTGACTACACTTCAAAAGTATTTCATTAGCTGTGGACATGCTCTAAAATGTCCTGAGGTTGTGAAATGCAAGTCAGTCTTTCTTTAAACAACATCAGCCACTTGTCTGCCCAACTCCCAGCTCACATCCCTTCCCTGCTCTATCCCAATTCCTCTGTATTTAGTCTGTTTGCTCTGTGATTTGTGACCCCATTCCCTGGAGTGGTAGCAGGATGATAATTGGTAGATGTTCTGAAATGACACTCTCGGTTATTCAGCGAAGTCATACCTGTCTAATTGCTTTCCTTTCCAGAACGTCGCACCCAGGATGATGAAAGGAGATGAGGAACCCAGCGAAGGGAGCTGGGCGAGCGGCGAGCCGAATTTGAGGAACGGTTCTGCAGTTCCAGCCTCTGCGTGGCACCTGTCAGAATCTGCTTCAGAGCAGGACGACAAGAGGCTGGATCGGAGCTTGTCCTATCAGCAGGCCACCAGAGAGGAGCCATCGTCTGACCTGAGTAAGGAGAAGTCTCACCATACACTGGCTGACCTGAAGCGGCAGCGAGCAGCTGCCAAACTCCAGAAGCAGCTGCCCGCCGAGGAGTACTCAACAAGCGAAGCAGCTGACAGCAGCGTCTCTCAGCCCATGACCACGACCCCACCTGAGCAGAACTCCATCTACTTCACTCCAGCCAGTGGGGACCCCCCGCTGGTCAAGTTCAAAGCACCTGTGGAGGAGGCTCCGAGCGAGAAGTCCAGCAGATGCTGCAAAATGATGTGACGTGACCAAGCTTCCAGAGCCAGCAATGTGTCCATGACCATAAGGCCACCACGAGGGGTATGGCAGGATAATCTGTGATGAGAGGGACCTGAAAAGCAAACACTTTAACTTCACGCATTGGGAGCCCTGTCTCTGGGGTTCCTCATCTGGTTTAACCTGCACCGTCTGGTCTTTAAATACTGAGGCCCCTTTTACTGTTTGCTTCTGGGGGCACAGGGCTTTGTTTATATAAAACCCACTATCCCTGCACCCTGCTCAACAACAGCTGCTTGCTCGCAACTGCCAAAAGCAAAAAAAAAAAGAACAAAATGACCCAGTGATTGGACAGGTTTGTATCCGGCACACCAGCCTTGTACCTGAGCACCCAGTGAAGCTGTCAGCTCCACAGCCTGTCCGTCTTTCAGCACACGCCACTAATCCAAACATCCACATCATAGCAAAAGCTGAAAAGACAGCTGTCATTGTTAGATTGCTTTAACTAATCGAACCCTGCATCAGGAGTCTGGACACGACATTCCCTCCCTCCTGTGCCTGCTTGACAATGTGTGGAGTGGACCACTGATTCACAGAGCCAGCACCATGTCTTCACCAGCAGGAACTGTCCACTTCCTGAACACACTGACAGCTCGACAAAACATTCCGGATAGACATTACAACAACAAGAGGTGCAGGTGGAGCTGTCAGTCAGGGTGCACATTTGGACACTGTGCTTTGTGCTTACATTGATGGGACTCCTGCTGTCAGATACTAGAAATTGGGTTGGGGTCTAAACCCAGAGCCTTGTGTGTACATGGCGAAGATTAAATTGCCCAAGATTAGCAACAAAGTGGTAATGTTGCTGAGAGGCTGTAGGGTGGCTGATGGGGGAAATGGAAACACATCCCCCTCTTCAACAGCACATGGTTCAGGCAGAGTGCAGTCTGCAGCATTTACCCTCTATCTATCCCATGATATATCTCCATCATACAGTCATTACCGGACAGAAGGAGGCAATTTGGCTCTGTCTCCATGCAGGATTTTTTTTCTCCCTCCCTCTTTCGTCGCCATTCAGTTCTCCAGTCTCTGTGCAGAGTGCACCATCTCCAGTATTTCTTTCCTCCCCTCCCAGTTTTCTCCCTCCCCTCTGTCTGGCTCCAGTTCACCAGCCCATATATGCAGACTCTGAATCAGTCATTTTCCCTCCTGGTCACTGGCACCTGCCCTGAGAGTATTTAATGGGGACAGTGTAGAGGGAGCTTTACTCTGTATCTAACCCCGTGCTGTACCTGTCCTGGGATTGTTTGATGGGGACAGTATAGAGGGAGCTTTACTCTGTATCTAACCCCCATGCTGTACCTGTCCTGGGAGTGTTTGATGGGGACAGTGTAGAGGGAGATTTACTCTGTATCTAACCCCGTGCTGTACCTGTCCTGGGAGTGTTTGATGGGGACAGTGTAAAGGGAGATTTACTCTGTATCTAACCCCGTGCAGTACCTGTCCTGGGAGTATTTAATGGGGACAGTGTAGCGGGAGATTTACTCTGTATCTAACCCCGTGCTGTACCTGTCCTGGGAGTGTTTGATGGGGACAGTGTAGAGGGAGCTTTACTCTGTATCTAACCCCGTGCTGTACCTGTCCTGGGAGTGTTTGATGAGGACAGTGTAGAGGGAGATTTACTCTGTATCTAACCCCGTGCTGTACCTGTCCTGGGAGTATTTAATGGGGACACGGTAGAGGGAGATTTACTCTGTATCTAACCCCGTGCTGTACCTGTCCTGGGAGTGTTTGATGAGGAACTGTATTTAGAATGAAGAGAAATGTTCCAGTCCCCATCACTGACATCAGTCACCTAATGAGCACAAAATGATTTGTCTTAATTATTTTCAAAGAAAGAAAAATAAATAAATGTAATATATTCTGATACAGAAAAGGAGTTGTGAACATATGCTGTCTTTGTTGCTGTGGCTTGGGGAAGCCTCTATCCCTCTTGGAGAATGTATTCAGGTAAGCGTTTTGAAAGGAGAGTGAGTTTTTAGTTGGAAAAGGTGACTATGTTGTTTGGACGTTAATGCTGATACCATATACACCACATCTCCTAATCTACTCTCACTTATCGCTATTCCTTTTCTTTGGCCTTACATTATATCAGAACAATATCAATTTATATTGAGTCTACAGCACAGAAACAGGCCATTCGGCCCAACAGTTGCATGCCAGTGTTTATGCTCCACATTAGCAGCCTCCCACCCTCCTTCAACTAACCTATCAACATATCTTTCTATTCCTTTCTCCCTCGTGTTTATCCAGCTTTCTCTTAAATGTATCTATACTATTCGCCTCAACTATTCCCTGTGATAGTGAGTTCCACATTCTCCCCACTCTCTGGGTAAAGAGGTTTCTCCCGAATTCCCAATTGGATTTATTAGTCACTATCTTATATTGATGGCCCCTAGTTCTAGTCTCACCTACAAGTGGCAACATTTTCACCATGTCTACCCAATCAAATCCTTTCATCCATCTCTTTTTTTCTAGAGGAAAAGACCCCAGCCTCTTCAATCTTTCTATAGTTGTAGCCTCTCGGTTCCAGTATCTTTGTTGCACCTTCTCCAGTGCCTCAGTATCTTTTTTATAATATGGAGACCAGAACTGAGCACAGTAACTCCAAGTGTTGTCTAACCACGATTCTGAAAACTCATACAGAACAGGAAGAGGCCGTCCAGCCCCTCGAGTCTACTCTGCCACTTAATCAGATCACGGTTGATCTGTATCTCAACTCCATTTACCCGCCATTGCTCCATATACCTCGATACAGGTATATGGGCAGCGCAGTGGTTAGCACCGCAGCCTCACAACTCCAGGGACCTGGGTTCAATTCTGGGTACTGCCTGTGCGGATTTTGCAAGTTCTTCCTGTGACCGTGTGGGTTTCCTCCGGGTGCTCCGGTTTCCTCCCACCGCCAAAGACTTGCAGGTTGATGGGTAAATTGGCCGTTGTAAATTGCCCCTAGTGTAGGTAGGTGGTAGGGAATATGGGATTACTGTAGGGTTAGTATAAATGGGTGGTTCTTGGTCAGCACAGACTCAGTGGGCTGAAGGACCTGTTTCAGTGCTGTATCTCTAAATAAATAAAATAAATACCCTTAACCAAACAAACATCGATCAATCTTAGTATTGATCGTTCCAATTGACCCACAGCTTTTCGTCGGACGGAGAGTTCCAGATTTCCCTTCCCTGTTCTGTGAAGAAGTGCTTCCTGACATCACTCCTGAATAACTTGGCTCTAATTTTAAGGTTATGCCCCTTTTTCTGGACACTTTCTCCACCCCCCCCAGGATTATCTGCCCACTGACCTGCAGTGATGGGCGAGACACCGATTGGAGCAACAGCAAATCATACACCCAAGTGGGAGTTGTTGTGGAGGATGAAATTCAGAAACCCTAAAAGTGACTGAAGTTTTAAACCAGTCTCTGTGATGGAACACAAATCTGATCTTTCAAGTACAACAGCTTCTTTCAGTTGGACAGTGAGCCAGCTCGAAAGCAGCCACTTTTAGAGAGGAATTTCTCATTTCACAAGGTTAGTTACAGTGTGGTGGATCCCACCAGTAGTTTTGGGAAGCACCACTTTAACATGTCAGCAGTAACAGCATCTGTTGAACCCTGACAGTTCCTGTACTCCCTGTCAGCTAAGCAGGAGCTCCTCCACCCCAGGGTGTGTCTTTATTAAAGTGGGAGAAGAGAGACAAGAGTTTGAAGATAAATCTGCATCAGCTGTTTGTTCTAAGTGAAGTGGAACATCTGGATTGTATATCACCTTTCTCTCTCCTTTCTTTCTTTCCCTTTCTCTCTCTCTCTCTTTCCCACCCCCCCCGTCCCTCCTCCCCTTACCCCAGCATAGGGGTCTCTCTTTCTCTCTCTCTGACACTCTGTGTGCTCCCCACTCAGCTGCAGTAGGCACCATGAACACCTTCTTTCTCCAGGCTGCATCCTCATTGTTGAACTATTGCCAACTCTTGTTCGATCCCGTGCTCTGCAGTCTTCCCATCCTCAGCTGCCCTCTAGGCTTTCTTAAACCAAGCTTGGTGTGGCCTTATCCCAGTTTTTTTTCCCTTCATCCCCCACTGTCTTCCCTTCCATTCTCCCCTTGGCTTCCCGAACTGTACAGATTTCCACTGCCAGTTCTGGAATTGTAGATCCCGATGCTGGACTGTTAGTGGTTCAGCCCTGTGCTGATGCTGTATAAAAACTGTCTTCGTACAATCTGAATGTACCAAGGAAGTCGGGGTGATGGTTGAATACATGGACTTGAATTTTATAAATGATTTTCTAAACTCTAGACGTTATTGAATAAATGTGCTGCTGCAAGGAGGAGCTGAGCCCCTCTCCCTGCTCCTGGCTCCTCTATGTGACCCCCCTACTGAGCACCTTGCTTTCCATGTTAGTACCAGTCCCCATAGACATTCTTCATGTCTGAACCATAGCAATGTGTGGGGAGCTGTTTGACTATCGGGTGCATCACAGACAAGCCTGACATTCATGCATGAGGTCACTGGGTAGTGCCCATCAGCAGAGGCTGTGATTGGTTTCAGACTCTTCTCATCCCTGTACACCGAGGGCAAGACAATTCTCCCAGAGACTGAGAACAAAGCTGCACCACAGCCCATAATCACACCGGGGAGCAGGCTGAGTGGGGAGTGAGAGTATCGCTCTGTCGGGGGGAGGGGGGAGTGAGTATCGCTCTGTCGGGGGGAGGGGGGAGTGAGTATCGCACTGTCGGGGGGAGTGGGGAGTGAGTATCGCTCTGTCGGGGGGAGGGGGGCGAGAGAGTATCGCTCTGTCGGGGGGAGGGAGAAGAGAAAGTATCGCTCTGTCGGGGGGAGGGGGGAAGAGAGAGTATCGCTCTGTCGGGGGGAGGGGGGAGAGAGTATCGCTCTCTGTCGGGGGGAGGGGGGAGTGAGAGTATCGCTCTCTGTCGGGGGGAGGGGGGAGAGAGAGTATCGCTCTCTGTCGGGGGGAGGGGGGGAGAGAGAGTATCGCTCTGTCGAGGGAGGGGGAGTGAGAGTATCGCTCTGTCGAGGGAGGGGGAGTGAGAGTATCGCTCTCTGTCGGGGGGAGGGGGGAGTGAGAGTATCGCTCTGTCGGGGGGAGGGGGGAGTGAGAGTATCGCTCTCTGTCGAGGGAGGGGGAGAGAGAGTATCGCTCTCTGTCGGGGGAGGGGGGAGTGAGCGTATCGCTCTGTCGGGGGAGGGGGAGAGAGAGTATCGCTCTGTCGAGGGAGGGGGAGAGAGAGTATCGCTCTGTCGGGGGGAGGGGGGGAGTGAGAGTATCGCTCTGTCGGGGGGAGGGAGAGTATCGCTCTGTCGGGGAGTGGGGAGTGAGAGTATCGCTCTGTCGGGGGGAGGGGGGAGTGAGTATCGCACTGTCGGGGGGAGTGGGGAGTGAGTATCGCTCTGTCGGGGGGAGGGGGGCGAGAGAGTATCGCTCTGTCGGGGGGAGGGGGGAGTGAGTATCGCTCTGTCGGGGGGAGGGAGAAGAGAAAGTATCGCTCTGTCGGGGGGAGGGGGGGAAGAGAGAGTATCGCTCTGTCGGGGGGAGAGAGTATCGCTCTGTCGGGGGGAGGGGGGAGAGAGTATCGCTCTCTGTCGGGGGTAGGGGGGAGTGAGAGTATCGCTCTCTGTCGGGTGGAGGGGGGAGAGAGAGTATCGCTCTCTGTCGGGGGGAGGGGGGGAGAGAGAGTATCGCTCTGTCGAGGGAGGGGGAGTGAGAGTATCGCTCTGTCGAGGGAGGGGGAGTGAGAGTATCGCTCTCTGTCGGGGGGAGGGGGGAGTGAGAGTATCGCTCTGTCGGGGGGAGGGGGGAGTGAGAGTATCGCTCTCTGTCGAGGGAGGGGGAGAGAGAGTATCGCTCTCTGTCGGGGGGAGGGGGGAGTGAGCGTATCGCTCTGTCGGGGGAGGGGGGAGTGTGAGTATCGCTCTGTCGAGGGAGGGGGAGAGAGAGTATCGCTCTGTCGAGGGAGGGGGAGAGAGAGTATCGCTCTGTCGGGGGGAGGGGGGGAGTGAGAGTATCGCTCTGTCGGGGGGAGGGAGAGTATCGCTCTGTCGGGGGGAGGGGGAGTGAGTATCGCTCTGTGTCGGGGAGGGGGGAGTGAGTATCGCTCTGTCGGGGGGAGGGGGGAGTGAGAGTATCGCTCTGTCGGGGGGAGGGAGAGTATCGCTCTGTCGGGGGGAGGGGGGAGTGAGAGTATCGCTCTGTCGGGGGGAGGGGGGAGTGAGAGTATCGCTCTGTCGGGGGGAGTGAGAGTATCGCTCTGTCGGGGGGAGGGGGGAGTGAGAGTATCGCTCTGTCGGGGGGAGGGGGGAGTGAGAGTATCGCTCTGTCGGGGGGAGGGGGGAGTGTGAGTATCGCTCTGTCGGGGGGAGGGGGAGTGTGAGTATCGCTGTGTCGAGGGAGGGGGAGTGTGAGTATCGCTGTGTCGAGGGAGGGGGAGTGTGAGTATCGCTCTGTCGGGGGGAGGGGGAGTGAGAGTATCGCTCTGTCGGGGGGAGGGGGAGTGAGTTTCGCTCTGTCGGGGGGAGGGGGAGTGTGAGTATCGCTCTCTGTCGGGGGGAGGGGGAGTGTGAGTATCGCTCTCGGGGGGAGGGGGAGTGAGAGTATCGCTCTGTCGGGGGGAGGGGGAGTGAGAGTATCGCTCTGTCGGGGGGAGGGGGAGTGAGTTTCGCTCTGTCGGGGGGAGGGGGAGTGTGAGTATCGCTCTCTGTCGGGGGGAGGGGGAGTGTGAGTATCGCTGTGTCGAGGGAGGGGGAGTGAGTATCGCTGTGTCGAGGGAGGGGGAGAGAGAGTATTGCTGTCTGTCGGGGGGAGGGGAGTGTGAGTATCGCTGTGTCGAGGGAGGGGGAGTGAGTATCGCTGTGTCGAGGGGAGGGGGAGTGAGAGTATCGCTCTGTCGGGGGGAGGGGGAGTGTGAGTATCGCTCTGTCGGGGGGAAGGGGAGTGAGAGTATCGCTCTGTCGGGGGGAGGGGGAGTGAGTATCGCTCTGTCGGGGGGAGGGGGAGTGAGAGTATCGCTCTGTCGGGGGGAGGGAGAGTGTGAGTATCGCTCTGTCGGGGGGAGTCTGAGTATCGCTCTGTGTCGAGAGAGGGGGAGTGAGAGTATCGCTCTCGGGGGGAGGGGGAGTGAGAGTATCGCTCTGTCGGGGGGAGGGGGAGTGAGTTTCGCTCTGTCGGGGGGAGGGGGAGTGTGAGTATCGCTCTCTGTCGGGGGGAGGGGGAGTGTGAGTATCGCTGTGTCGAGGGAGGGGGAGTGAGTATCGCTGTGTCGAGGGAGGGGGAGAGAGAGTATTGCTGTCTGTCGGGGGGAGGGGAGTGTGAGTATCGCTGTGTCGAGGGAGGGGGAGTGAGTATCGCTGTGTCGAGGGGAGGGGGAGTGAGAGTATCGCTCTGTCGGGGGGAGGGGGAGTGTGAGTATCGCTGTGTCGGGGGGAGGGTGGAGTGTGAGTATCGCTCTGTCGGGGGGAAGGGGAGTGAGAGTATCGCTCTGTCGGGGGGAGGGGGAGTGAGTATCGCTCTGTCGGGGGGAGGGGGAGTGAGAGTATCGCTCTGTCGGGGGGAGGGAGAGTGTGAGTATCGCTGTGTCGGGGGGAGGGGGGAGTGTGAGTATCGCTCTGTCGGGGGGAGGGGGAGTGTGAGTATCGCTGTGACGAGGGAGGGGAGTGTGAGTATCACTCTGTGTCGAGGGAGGGGGAGTGAGTATCGCTGTGTCGAGGGAGGGGGAGAGAGAGTATCGCTCTGTCGGGGGGAGGGGGAGTGAGAGTATCGCTCTGTCGGGGGGAGGGGGAGTGAGAGTATCGCTCTGTCGGGGGGAGGGGGAGTGAGAGTATCGCTCTGTCGGGGGGAGGGGGAGTGTGAGTATCGCTCTGTCGGGGGGAGGGGGAGTGAGAGTATCGCTCTGTCGGGGGGAGGGGGAGTGTGAGTATCGCTGTGTCGGGGGGAGGGGGGAGTGTGAGTATCGCTCTGTCGGGGGGAGGGGGAGTGTGAGTATCGCTGTGTCAAGGGAGGGGAGTGTGAGTATCACTCTGTGTCGAGGGAGGGGGAGTGAGTATCGCTGTGTCGAGGGAGGGGGAGAGAGAGTATCGCTCTGTCGAGGGAGGGGGGAGTGAGAGTATCGCTCTCTGTCGAGGGAGGGGGGAGTGAGAGTATCGCTCTCTGTCGAGGGAGGGGGAGTGACAGTATCGCTCTGTGTCGAGGGAGGGGGGAGTGAGAGTATCGCTCTCTGTCGAGGGAGGGGGGAGTGAGAGTATCGCTCTCTGTCGAGGGAGGGGGAGTGACAGTATCGCTCTGTGTCGAGGGAGGGGGGGTGAGAGTATCGCTCTGTGTCGAGGGAGGGGGGAGTGAGAGTATCGCTCTCTGTCGAGGGGAGGGGGGAGTGAGAGTATCGCTCTCTGTCGAGGGGAGGGGGGAGTGAGAGTATCGCTCTGTGTCGAGGGAAGGGGAGTGAGAGTATCGCTCTCTGTCGAGGGAGGGGGGAGTGAGAGTATCGCTCTCTGTCGAGGGAGGGGGGAGTGAGAGTATCGCTCTGTGTCGAGGGGAGGGGGGAGTGTGAGTATCGCTTTGTGTCGAGGGAGGGGGGAGTGAGAGTATCGCTCTCTGTCGAGGGAGGGGGGAGTGTGAGTATCGCTCTGTGTCGAGGGAGGGGGGAGTGAGAGTATCGCTCTGTGGTACAGAGCTGTTTGTTGTGGGTCGGGGACCGGAAGCAGTGTGGGTTGATGCACTGGGATAACAGACCAGACAGACTGATCTCGCAGTGAGCCCTCTGGCTTGATGAATCAGGATATTTAATAATCTGTTAGAGTGCGTGAAACTGAGCCTTTAATTCTGGTCCTGTACAATTCCCTCTTTGCTCTGGGTAGTCGTCTTGTTCTGAAGAAGGTTTTGCTGTTTGAAAAGTGCTGACAATGCTTTACTGCCCTGGCCCCATCGACCGCTGGGAGGGTTGAGGAGTGTGACGGGCGAGGTGGGGGTCAGTTGTAGTTTGATACATACGAGTGCTCCAGGATAAAGTACTTCTGTGGTGAGTGTCGCAGTGTGATGAGGACATGCTGGAGCGGGTAGTGGTCGATGGGGGAGGGGAAAGGGTTCAGGTTGACCTTCGGGATGGAGAGTTTGATGAATCGGCCTATGTCAAAGGACGGAGATCCCGACGTGATGAGTGGCAGGTGGAACTCTAGGGAACAAACAGAAGATTGGAATTAGCATCAGCAATGCTAGCAGGGAAAAGGAACACAGGGGCTAAAATAGAAAATACCACATAGGGCTAATAGTCTGGCAAGTGAAAGATTTCCAGAACTGACATTTGTTGTTTCCACATCTCCATGTTCTTCATTTGGAGGATAAAAGAAGGATTTGCAGGCTAATTAACGGTCACAGTCAGTGATAGCAACACACCTTCCACCACTTTAACTATCTTTTTCCAGCCAAAGGTGGCGTTAGTCACCCACACAGCAGGAGGGTCACCCACACCCACTGGACATCAACCCAGTATTCAGAGCCCGAGGACCAGTCTCAGTGGCTGTCTGGAGTGGGGTTCAGACTCTCCACCGAGGTTGGCTCCATATCCAAGATAAAGGGTTGCAGGTTACAGAAACATTAACAATACCTGCTTGTGTTTCATTTAAAGGGGACCAGGATCAGCAAGATGAACCACAGCCTAGAAATTGGTATTGTTTAAGATTAACAGATGCACACACAGGCTGTTTGGGTAAGATACCTTTGGAATAATATAAACAGTGCCCAAATCACATTCAGCTTCCACAGTGCGGACTGCGACACCGACCACTCCCTGGTGTGCAGCAAAGTTAGACTCAAACCAAAGAAGCTGCATCACTCCAAACAGAAGGGCTGCCCGCGCATCAACACGAACAGAATTTCTTATCCACAGCTGTTCCATAAGTTTCTAAATTCACTTGAAAAAGCCCTTCAAAACACTCCTACAGGGGATGCAGAGACAAAGTGGGCCCGCATCAGAGATGCCATCTATGACTCAGCAATGACCACCTATGGCAAACATGTGAAGCGGAATGCAGACCGGTTTCAATCTCACTTTCAAGAGCTGGAACCTGTCATAGCTGCTAAGCGCATTGCACTGTTGAACTACAAGAAAGCCCCCAGCGAACTAACGCTGCACAAAGAACAGCCAGGTGCTGCGCAAATGAACTACTGGCAACACCTATGCAGTCGTATTCAGCTGGCCTCCGACACAGGAAACATCAGAGGAATGTATGATGGCATTGAGAGCTTTTGGACCAACCATCAGGAAGATTGCCCCCCCGCGCTCTCCCCCCCCCCCCCCCCCCCTGCTCCCCTGTGCTGGAACGAGGGAGGAGTACCACAGGACATGCACAATGCCAATATCATCACCCTCTATAAAAACAAAGGTGACTGCGGTGACTGCAACAACTACCATGGAATCTCCCTGCTCAGCATAGTGGGGAAAGTTTTCGCTCGAGTTGCTTTAAACAGGCTCCAGAAGCTGGCTGAGCGTGTCTACCCTGAGGCACAGTGTGGCTTTCGAGCAGAGAGATCCACCATTGACATGCTGTTCTCCCTTCGAGAGCGACAGGAGAAATGCCGCAAACAACAGATGCCCCTCTACATTGCTTTCATTGATCTCACCAAAACCTTTCATCCAGTCAGCAGACGTGGTCTCTTCAGACTACTAGAAAAGATCGGATGTCCACCAAAGCTACTAAGTATCATCATCTCATTCCATGACAATACGAAAGGCACAATTCAGCATAGCGCCATTTTCCCACACTCTCTTGGCCAGTCTGGACATAGCAGTGGAAGCCTTACCCATGCGCTTGTTGATTTCTGCATCTAGAGACAGGTTACTGGTGATAGTTGAGCCTAGGTAGGTGAACTCTTGAACCACTTCCAGAGCGTGGTCGCCAATATTGATGGATGGAGCATTTCTGACGTCCTGCCCCCATGATGTTCGTTTTCTTGAGGCTGATGGTTAGGCCAAATTCATTGCAGGCAGCCGCAAACCTGTCGATGAGACTCTGCAGGCACTCTTCAGTGTGAGATGTTAAAGCAGCATCGTCAGCAAAGAGGAGTTCCCCGATGAGGACTTTCTGTACTTTGGACTTCGCTCTTAGACGGGCAAGGTTGAACAACCTGCCCCCTGATTTTGTGTGGAGGAAAATTCCTTCTTCAGAGGATTTGAACGCATGTGAAAGCAGCAGGGAGAAGAAAATCCCAAAAAGTGTGGGTGCGAGAACACAGCCCTGTTTCACACCACTCAGGATAGGAAAGGGCTCTGATGAGGAGCCACCATGTTGAATTGTGCCTTTCATATTGTCATGGAATGAGGTGATGATACTTAGTAGCTTTGGTGGACATCCGATCTTTTCTAGTAGTCTGAAGAGACCACGTCTGCTGACGAGGTCAAAGGCTTTGGTGAGATCAATGAAAGCAATGTAGAGGGGCATCTGTTGTTCACGGCATTTCTCCTGTATCTGACGAAGGGAGAACAGCATGTCAATGGTCGATCTCTCTGCACGAAAGCCACACTGTGCCTCAGGGTAGACGCGCTCGGCCAGCTTCTGGAGCCTGTTCAGAGCGACTCGAGCAAAGACTTTCCCCACTATGCTGAGCAGGGAAATTCCACGGTAGTTGTTGCAGTCACCGCGGTCACCTTTGTTTTTATAGAGGGTGATGATATTGGCATCGCGCATGTCCTGGGGTACTGCTCCCTCGTCCCAGCACAGGCATAGCAGTTCGTGTAGTGCTGAGAGTATAGCAGGCTTACCACTCTTGATTATTTCAGGGGTAATGCTGTCCTTCCCAGGGGCTTTTCCGCTGGCTAGAGAATCAATGGCATCACTGAGTTCCGATTTGGTTGGCTGTATGTCCAGCTCATCCATGACTGGTAGAGGCTGGGCTGCATTGAGGGCAGTCTCAGTGACAGCATTCTCCCTGGAGTACAGTTCTAGGTAGTGCTCAACCCAGCGGTCCATTTGTTTGCGTTGGTCAGTGATTATGTCCCCCGATTTAGATTTGAGGGGGGCGATCTTCTGGATGGTTGGCCCAAGAGCTCTCTTCATGCCATCATACATTCCTCTGATGTTTCCGGTGTCAGAGGCCAGCTGAATATGACTGCATAGGTGTTGCCAGTAGTCGTTTGCGCAACGCCTAGCTGTTCTTTGTGCAGTATTTCTGGCTGCTTTAAGTACTTCAGATGTTAACTCGCTGGGGGCTTTCTTGTAGTTCAACAGTGCAATGCGCTTAGCGGCTATGACAGGTTCCAGCTCTTCATTATGAGATTGAAACCAGTCTGCATTTCTCTTCGCACTTTTGCCGTAGGTGGTCAAAGCTGACTCATAGATGGCGTCTCTGATGTGGGCCCACTTGGTCTCAGCATCCCCTGTGGGAGTGTTTTGTAGGGCTGTTACAAGTGAATTTAGAAATTTTTGTAACAGCTGTGGGTGAGAAATTCTGCTCGTGTTGATGCGTGGGCGGCCCTTCTGCTTGGAATGATGCAACTTCTTTGGTCTGAGTCTAACCTTGCTGCACACCAGGGAGTGGTCGGTGTCGCAGTCTGCACTGTGGAAGCTGCGTGTGATTTGAACACTGTTTAAGGCGGCTCGCCTTGTGACAAGGAGGTCTAGCTGGTGCCAACGACGCGATCTTGGGTGCCTCCATGAAACCTGGTGACAGGGTTTAGTGTGAAAGAACGAGTTGGTGATGCAGAGGTTATGATAGGTACACAACTCAAGCAATCTCTGCCCGTTCTCATTCATCCTTCCAACGCCATAGCGCCCAAGGCAGGAGGGCCATGAGTCACGGTCGGCCCCAACCCTGGCATTAAAGTCCCCCAGCAGGAATAGGTGTTCGGTGTTGGGGATGCTGCTAATGATGTTATGGAGTTGTTCATAGAACTGGTCTTTAGCTTCAGGTGGGGAGCATAGATGCTGAGTAGGTGTACTGGACCAGAGGTGGTGAGCAGTCGGATGGACAGTATGCGTTCCGAGCCATTTGAGGGAGGCTCTATCATGCTGAGCAAGGAGTTTCTGATGGCGAAGCCCACTCCATGCTGTCTTGGTTCTTCAGGATCCCTGCCCTGCCAGAAGAAGGTGTAGTCTTGCTCTGCTAGAGATCCACTCGCGGGGAGGCGAGTCTCCTGAAGTGCTGCAATGTCTACATTGAGTCTACTGAGCTCGTTGTTAATGATGGCGGTCTTCCGAGAATCGTTGATTTGTGTAAGGTCTTCCGACAGCACAGGACACATAGTTCTGACGTTCCAGCTTGCAAAGCGAAGGGCTGGTACCTTCTTTCCTTTTTTCATGTTGTTTGGTGCGGTGTATCAGTCCACCTTTCGGGCAGTGACCCTGAGCTCCAAGCACCCATTGAAGCAGGCAGACTGTGGCGGGACAGAACCTTATTGACCGGGGGCTGCCCGGTTTGAGGCGGGCGGTAGCTGTCCAGTGAGGTGCAATGACCTCTCCAACCGACAAAGGCAACACGTGGCGCCCAGTTTCTACGCCAGTTTATCTGGACTTATAACCCGTAACTGCTGCCTTCCGTGTTGTGTCAGTCGCTGTGAGGCGACTATGGAGTGACCTCTCCATGGCGCATGCCTGGGCATGTTTATGGAGGTTGAGAGTTGCCCAGTCGTCAAAACCCACCTCTCGGCCTTTCTGGTGGGGTCCAAAGGAGTGCAGGACACGACGTTTGGCACCAGTATGGCTGCAGGAACTGCCGGAAACATGCCAAGGGTGACACATGACCGCCTACGGGGTTCCGCTCCGGATTATCTGTTAGGGTTTACTCCCTTAGCCTTGGTCTCTCCCGAGACGCCCACAAGGCAGTGGGGTTGTTGGGGCCCCTACACAGGTGTAGGATGGTGCCGGTGGGAGGGGGGTGCGAGGGGGAGCAGGGGAAGGGGGTGCGGGGTGAAGATGGTGTTGGGGGGGGGAGGCGGGCTGGGATGGGGTTGTGAGGGGGTGAGCTGAGAGGGTGGAGCAGGGAAGGGGACGGGGGTGGGGGGGGGGGGGGGGGGGGTGGAGGGGGAAGCTGGTGCAGGTAATAAGCCATTTCCTCAGTGCCCACCGTCGACGTCCGGAAAGCTCATCCACGTCCTTCGGGAGGTGAAGCATCATTTGGCAGACTTAGAGGTGATTACATTTGCTAAGGGTTTTTTTTTTGCAGTGGTTTAAATAAAGGCATGCAGCATTGCCGACAGTGCGCTGCAGATGCTCTCCGAGCCATCTCCCGCGGGCACTTTGAAGTTGCGGCCGGGGGGGGCATTTCGAAGTTGCGGCCGGGGGAGCATTTTGTGGATTTTTTGGGTGTTCGGGGCACCTTTTCTCAAGACTTCTCTCGGGTCCCGCTGCTCCTTCTTCACCTCAATGGACTTACCACACGCCGTGGCTGCAGACACTCTGGGCGGTGAAGACAGCAGGATCGGAGATTGAAGTATCGACAGCTGTGCTCGTCAGTTTCATCCGGATCGATTTCATTGAGAAAACCAGAGCTAGTGGACAGCTATAAAGGCGGGGCTAAAGAGTGGCGAGTCGAAGAGACTTGCACAGTTGGTTCTCCCCTTGTGTTTCTGTCTTTTTTTCTTGCCAAGTGTGTAACAGCCCCGACAACCAATTTTATCTGCAGCACCTGTGGAAGAGTCTATCACTCTGGAATTGGCCGTCATAGCCACTCCAGGCGCTGCTTCACAAACCACTGACAACCTCCAGGTGCTTACCCATTGTCTCTCGAGACAAGGAGGCCAAAGAAAGAAAGAATAGGTTAACATCTAAAACAAGAAGAATAATTTACAGGGAAATGTGGAAAGGGCAGGAAAATGGGTATTAATTGGGTAGCTCTTTCAAAGAGCCAGCACAGGGATGATGGGCTGAATGGTTCTATGAACAAGTGGATGGAGGAATGTTACAAGAACATTAAAAAGCTGAAACAATATTTTCTTCCATATTTGGGCACTTGCCCTGGCTGTTAACCATCACCTATATTTAAGCCTGGCTTTATATAATTCTGGAAGTAGCTGACAAATGGTGGTCTATGATAGGACTGTCAAACAGGACTAAGGATAGGAGAGGCAAAATGGGCTGAATGGTCTTGTCTTGCTATCAATGACAACCTGGCTTTCTCTTTCTGTTACTGACAGACCTACTGTGTGCTGCATTTCCTGGTCCCATTATTAATGATTTACTGCAGGAAAGCCCAGCCACTTCTGACATACTCATGACTTACTTTCCATCTGTGTTTCAGTCACTGAGGTACTCGTCTCTCCCAGTCTCAGGATGGCTCGCTGCCTACAGGCGAAGAAACACAATGTATATCGTGAATGGTTTAACACAGTCTAAATCGAGCCTGTGTCAGTCTCCAGACTGAATCTAGGCTTTTCTACCAGGAATGAGTCAAATGTTTGTGGGGAGCATGATTCCACCATTAACCACTCTTTCAAGCTTTCCTTGGATGATACCAGATCTGAGAGGCTACAACTAGCATCAGGAAAGACTGAACAGCATAGGGCTGTTATCTCTAGAAAACAGAACACCGAAGCTCACTGGTTCAAGCCCCATGCAACAGACTTCAACACAATAACCAATGCAGTACTGTGGGAGGGCCGGGCTGTCAGAGGGTCAGTACTGAGGGAGGGCCGGGCTGTCGGAGGGTCAGTACTGAGAGAGGGCCGGGCTGTCGGAGGGTCAGTACTGAGGGAGGGCCGGGCTGTCGGAGGGTCAGTACTGAGGGAGGGCCGGGCTGTCGGAGGGTCAGTACTGAGGGAGCGCCGCGATGTCGGAGGGTCAGTACTGAGGGAGCGCCGCGATGTCGGAGGGTCAGTACTTAGGGAGCGCCGCGATGTCGGAGGGTCAGTACCGAGGGAGCGCCGCGATGTCGGAGGGTCAGTACCGAGGGAGCGCCGCGCTGTCGGAGGGTCAGTACCGAGGGAGCGTCGGGCTGTCGGAGGGTCAGTACAGAGGGAGCGCCGGGCTGTCGGAGGGTCAGTACCGAGGGAGCGCCGGGCTGTCGGAGGGGCCATCTTTCAGATGAGGTGTTAGACCGAGGCCCTGGTCTGCCTCTTCAAGTGGATTTAACAGATCCCACAGCCACTATTTTGAAGGAGGGCTGGTGTGTTCTTCCCAGGGTCCTAACCAACATGGGGAGGCGATGACGTAGTGGTAATGTCACTGGACTAGTAATCCAGAGCCCAGGATAATGCTTTGGGAACATGGGTTTGAACCCCACCACAGCAGATGGTGAAATTTGAATTCAATTAATAAATCTGGAATTAAAAGCCGGTCTAATGGTGACCGTGAAACCATTGTCAATTGTATAAAAACCCATCTGGTTCACTAATGTCCTTTAGGGAAGGAAATCTGGCCCACCTGTGACTCCAGACCCACAGCAATGTGGTTGCCTCTTAAATGGCCTAACAAGCTGCTCTGTTCAAGGGCAATTAGGGTTGGGCAATAACTGCTGGCCTCGTCAGCGATGCCCACATCCCACTAACAAATAATAGAAAGAAAACATCCCGATGATTATCTGGTCATTTTCACTTTGCTGTTTGTGGGATCTTCCTATGTACAAATTGGCTGCCATGTTTCCTGCATTTCAACAGTGACTACACTTCAAAAAAGTTCTGAATTAACTGTAATGTGTTTTGGGATGTCCTGTCGTTTCCCCATATTAGTTTTAAATTGACTCTCCCTCCCCCTCAAGTGCAGGCTGTGTCCTCTGTTCTACTGTTGTGACCCAGGTGGAGCAGCTGGTCATATCTGGATCAGTCTGCATAGAGTCACGGTACAGTAGGAGGCCATTCGGCCCATCAAGGCCATGCCGGCTCTCTGTAGAGTAATCCAGTTAATCCCATTCCCCCACTCCATACTGCACGTTTATTTCCCTCAAGTGCCCATCCAATTTCCTTTTGAAATCATCCATTATCTCCGCTTCCACCACCCTCACGGGCAGCGAGTTCCAGGCCATGACCACTTGCCGTATTTTAAAAAAGTTGTTATCACATTTCCCCTGCATCTCTTGCCAAAAACCTTAAAACTCTGTCCCTTAGTGATAATGCCATCGGCTGCCAAATCTCCCCTCAATCTCCTTTGCTCCAGGGAGAACAAACCCAGCTTCTCCAACCTATCCTTGCAACTAAAATCCCCCATCACTGGAACCATTCTGTAAATCTCCTCTACACCCTCTCAAAGACTGTCCCATCCTTCCTAAAGTGTGGTGACCTGAACTGGATGCAATACTCCAGTTGGGGCCTAACCAGAGCTTTGTAAAGATTTAGCATAACTTTTGTACTCAATGCCTCTATTTATAAAGCCCAAGATCCCATAAGCTTTGCCAACCGCACTCTCAATATTTCCTGCCACCTTCAATGCAAACCCTCTGTACCTGCACACTCATTAGAACTGTGTCATTAAGTCTACATTGCCTCACCCTTTCCCTTCTGCCAAAATGCATCACCTTGGATTTCTCGGTATTAAATTCCATCTGCCACTATGTCTGCCCATTCCACTACCCTATCTATGTCCCATTGCAGTCAATTTGTATCATCCTCACTGTCACGTCTCCAAGGTTGGGATCATCGGCAAAGTTTTAAATTTTACTCTGTATTTCAACGACCAAGTTTTTTTTTGTGTTTTAAAAAAAAACAGTGGTCCTGGCACTAAGTCTTGGAGAACATCACTGTCTACCATCTTCCAGGCTGAAAAACAACTATTTACTATGACTTGCTGTTTTCTGTCCTTAAGCAATTTTTTATCCAACCTGACACTGACTCACTTCTTCCATGAGGCTCTATTTTGTTAACCAGCCTTTTATGTGGTACTTTGTCACACGCTTTCTTAAAATCCATATAAACAACATCCACCGCACTCCCTTCATCAACCTTCTTTGTTACTTCATCGAATAGTCAAACATGATCTGCCATTTACAAATCCGTGCTGGCTCTCCTTAAATAACAAACCTTTCCAAGTGTCTATTGATTGTTTTTCCCCTGATTATTATTATTTCTAAAACCTTATCCACCACTGATGACAGCTGACCAGTTTGTAATTACTAGGACTGTAAGAAGTATTTAGATGAGCAGTTGAAATGGCATAGCATACAAGGCTACGGGTCAAGTGCTGGAAAATGGGTTTAGAATAGATCGGCTTGCTGGCCGGCACGGACGTGATGGGCCAAAGGGCCTGTTTCTGTGCTGTCTAACTCTGACTCTGTGACTGTCCTTACACCCTTTCTTGAATACGGGTGTCACATTTGCCACTGTCCAAACCTCTGGCATCTCCCCCATATCTAGGGAAGATTGGAAGAATATAGCAAACCCTTCCGCTATCTCCACCATCCCCACCTCCGCCCATTGCCCCTTTCCTTTAGCAACCTGGGATGCAAGCCATCTGGACCAGGTAACATCCATTCTGAGCATAACCAGCCTTTCCAGTACATCCTGCCTGTCAATTTTCACCCGTCCATTACCTCTACCATCTCCACTTCGACTGATATTTTGCCAGCATCCTCTTCCTTAGTAAACACTGATACAAAGTACTCATTACTTATTCTAGCCTTGTCTTGTGCCTCTAAACATATATCACCCTCTTTGTCTCTAATAGGCCCCCCCCCCCCCCACTCTTACTACCCACTTACTATTTACATGCTGGTAGAAGATTTTTGGTTTCCCTTTTATGTTGACTGCTATTCTATTTCCATATCTCTTTGCCAGTTTTATTTTCCTCATCACTTCCCCTCTCAACTTATTGTACTTGGCCTGGTTCTCACTTGAAGAATTCACCTGATATGCATCATACACCCTTTTTTTTGTTTCATCATATTCTCTATCTCACTCATCATCAGAGCATTGCTTCTCCTGCCTTTCGCCTGTTCCAATTTAGAAGTGGGAGTAATTTTATCAGCTAACTAATGATTAAAGCAGGGTAAAGGAATTGATGGAGGTTCAGAGAGGCAGTAAGGGATATCATGTTTCAGTATTGCAGGGTTCTGTTACTGAATAATAATCCAGAGAGTGTGAGGTCAAAGCCCAGTGTGGCCGTTTGTGAATTTCTATCTGGAAATAAAAAGCCTGTCTTAGTAGTGGCGACCATGAAGTGGTCGAATGATCGAGAAAACCCAACTGGTTCACAAATGCTCTTCAGAGAAGAAACTTAAGCCTATATGTGACTTCAAACCCACAGCAATTCTATTGACTATTAACTGCTTTCTGAAATAACCTTGCAAGACTCGGAGGGCTGATCCATTGATCTGCCGCAATGAGAAGGCAGCTTAGGGCAATTAGGGATAGGTAAATAAATGCTGGCCTTCTCAGTGACACATCAATCCCAGATGGACTGTTCCTGGATTTTCCACAGGATCCTGATCTCAATCCTCAACCCCCAGATCAATTTGCCTCAATCACTGGTTGCATAGACTGCAGTGACAGCCTGGGGTCTCTATTCGAGTCCCTCGCCCACCCTCTGCTAAGTCTGGGCTCATTAACCTCCCCCACTACCCCAGTGGAGAGCTGACCTCTGGACCTTGGGCAGGAAAAGCACGGTGTTCTTCGAGTGCCGCCTGGTTTTCATGGTATCCCCGTGTTTCTGAGCTTCCATCATCTCCGTCAGCTGCTGCTGAAGCTGCATTTCACAGAAGTAGTTTACGGCCTCGATTGGCCGAAGCTGTGCCAGGGAGCCCAGCTGCCGATCCGCTGGAATCTTCATGCTGGTTATTTTGTTGTCTGTGCTGTTGAACTGTCAAAGATTGTTGCAAAAAGATTTTTCTTAAACTTTTCTGTTTCCACCAGCTAACCCTTTCCCTTCAGAAAATACACACCTGAGACACCCCCACCGCCCGCAGCTCCCCTCCCCTCACCCCGCCTCTCTCTCTTCCCCCCCCCCCCCCCCACCACCGGCCAACTGGACATAGCCCAATTGCCTGCTCGCAGTCCACAGTTAAACCCCGATAACCAGCCCCCAATTCCCATCCCCACCTGAACCCCAATAACCAGTCCACAACTTGCATTCCCCCACATGCGCCACAATAACCAGCTCCTTGAACCCCATCTGAACCCCAATAACCTGGCGCCAGCTCCCCAATCCCCACCCGAACCCCAATAACCAGCCCACAACTCGCATTCCCCCACCTGAGCCACAATAACCAGCCCAAAATTCCCTGACCCCCACCTGAACTCCAATAACCAGTCCCCATCCATCCCACACCTAAATCCCCAATAACCAGCCCATAACTCCCATTCCCCCACCTGAGTCACTATAACCAGCTCCCTGACCCCCACTTGAACCCCAATAACCAGGCCCCAGATCCCCGACCCCCCACCCCCCACCTGAACCCCAATAGCCTGGCCCCAGCTCCATAGCTTCCATCTGATCCCCAATAACCAGTTCCTGACCCCCACCTAACTCTCACTGGGAGTCATGGGGGTTAAACTGGCCAATCAGGGAGCCCCAGATCCTCTGAATCTGGAGCAGGTATGGAGTGGGATTTTCTGTCCTGCTTACACCCCAATACTAACCATATCCGTGGGACTCCTTTTACCGGCCGAGGCACTTCGTGGAACGGGGATGGACCCTTTCAGAGTTTGCCCCTTTTTCAGTGACTGCATAGCTGTCTGGACGTGTTGCTGAGGGTGGGAGGGAGGAGAGGATTAGCACTCACACTTACTCTACTGCACTTCATTCACCATGGTTTAAACAGGGAGAAAGGGATAAACCGAGTAATTACAGGCCAGTCAGTCTAACCTCATTGGTGGGAAAGTTATGGGGACCATTCTGAGGGACAGGATAAATCTTCATTTAGAAAGACACGGATTAATCAAAGACAGCATGTATCTGTTAAGGGAAGGTGGTGCCTGACTAACTTGATTACATTTTTTGAATAGGTAACAAGGAGGGTCGTTGAGGGTGTATATCATTTATTTAGACATAAATGTAAAGGGTATGGTAAAGAAGTTTGCAGATGGTGTGAAATTTGGCAGTGTGGTTTATAATGAAGAAGCAAGTTGTAGATTACAGGAAGATATCAATGGACTAGTCAGGTGGACGGAACTGTAGCAAATGGAGTTCAATCCAGAGAAGTGAGAGGTAATGCATTTGTGGAAGGCTAACAAGGCAAGGGAATACACAATAAATGGTAGGATACTGAGAAGTGTAGAGGAACAGAGGGCCCTTGGAGTGAATGTCCACAGAACCCTGAAAGTAGAAGGAATGTAGATCAGGTGGTTAAGAAGGCATCAGGGATACTTTCCTTTATTTGCTAAGGCCTAGAGTAGAACAGGGAAGTTATGCTAGAACTGTATAAAACACTAGTTAGACCACAGTGAGAGTACTGCGTACAGTTCTGGTCACCACATTACAGGAATGATGGGATCACGCTAGAGAGGGTACAGAGGAGATTTACACAGATGTTACCAGGAATGGAGAATTTTAGTTATGAGGAAAGATTGGAAAGGCTCTGGTTGCTCTCTTTGGAACAGAGGAGGCTGAGGGGAGATTTAATTGAGGTATATAAAATATTGAGGGGCCCAGTTAGAGTGGATCGGAAGGACCTATTTCTGTTAGCAGAGAGGTCAACAAGCAGGGAATGTAGATTTAAAGCAATGGTAGAAGGATTAGAGGGGATTTGAGGAGTAATTTCTTTTTCACCCAGAGGGTGGTGGGCGTCTGGAACTCGATGCCTGAAAGGGCAGGAGAGGCAGAAACCCTCATCTCATTTAAAAAACACTTGGAAATGCACTTGAAGTGCTGTAACCTACAGAGAGGCTGTTTACCCTGGTTGGGGAGTTTAGTCTATTGATAAGAGGTCAAGCATTTCGGACTGAGATGAGGAGAAATTTCTTCGCACAGAGCATTGTGAATCTTTGGAATTCTCTACCCCAGAGGGTTGTGGATGCTCCATCATTGAATACATTTAAAGCTGAGGTCAATAGATGTCAGAGCGCTAGGGGAATCAAGCCATGATTATCTTGAATGTCCCAATCCTGCTCCTATTTCTGATGTTCTTTTTGCTCCTGTCTAATTCGTCCTATTTCTGAACTATTCTTTACTCTCATGCATTTGTCCCTCCCAGTCTTCTATGCATCTTGTTTTCCCTCGCTAACATTTCATCCTGGTGCCCATCTTCCTGCCAAGTTAGTTTAAATCCTCCCCACATTTCCAGTGAACCTTGCTGCGATGCTGGTCCCAGAGATGCAATTCAATGGGGCGGCGCAGTGGTTAGCACCGCAGCCTCACAGCTCCAGCGACCCGGGTTCGGTTCTGGGTACTGCCTGTGTGGAGTTTGTAAGTTCTCCCTGTGACCGTGTGGGTTTCCGCCGGGTGCTCCGGTTTCCTCCCACAGCCAAAGACTTGCAGGTTGATGGGGCAATTTTACAATGGCCAATTTACCTTAGTGTAGGTAGGTGGTAAGAGAATTGAGGGAAGGTGGGGATATGGTAGGGGACATGGGATTGATGTAGGATTAGTATAAATGGGTGGTTGATGGTCGGCACAGACTTGGTGGGCCGAAGGGCCTGTTTCAGTGGTGCATCTCTCTATGACTCTATGAATTTGTCCATCTTGAACAGGTCCCTCTTGCCCCAGAACTGGTGCCAATGCCCCAGGAATCTGAAGCCCTCCTTCTCGCACTGTTTCGCCAGCTATGCTCTGTCCTGCTATTCCTATACTCACAGTACGTGGCCCTGGGACTAATCCAGTGACGACTACTTTTTGGCAGTCCTGCTTTTTAACTTCAACCCCAATTCCTCAAACTTTGACTCAAGGACCTTCCTTTGTCATTGGTTTCCACATGGACCATAACCTCTGGCTGTTCCCCTGTGTCACTCCCCCAGCAGATTGTTCTGCATCCTCTGTGTCCATTTACAGAGTCAGTAAGGAGACAACACACCATGTGGGGCTTATGTCAGAGGTTGCAGAAATGCCTAAATCTCCTGCCCTGACTATTGAATCCATGTTGACCACTGCATTTCTGCACCTTGCTGTTCTCTCTGCCCTGTGCAGTTATTTGCCCCACAGTGCTGTGGATGTGCTCTCGACTGCACTTTCCTAGGTGTGGTCATCCTCACAGGTATTCATCATTGAAAACAGGCTTGTTAGTGCCACACTCATGGAGGATTCCTGCATAGCCTGCCTCTTCCTCCCCTGCTGGATGGTCACCCACTTATTATCCTTCTGAACTCTCTGTAGCTGCAGGGTGACCACCTCCTGGAACATGCACTCGAGGAAATTCTCAGCCTCCCGTGTGCTCCACAGTGACTCCAGCTGCTCTGCAAACTCAAACTTTGGGAGTAATTCCGAGAGGAAGGCACTTCCTACACACATGGTTACCCAGGGCACATGAAGTGTCCTGGAGTTCCCACATAATACATGAATCACCAGGAAGAGATTTCAACTGTCTCATCATTTTATTTAAAAGTCTATCTACATGTTATATATATTCTTTACATAATATCCCCCTTACTCCTATTATTGATCAATTTACACATACCAGATTTTTATTTAATGAATTTGGATCCCTTTAGTGTTGGTATCCTTTTAGTTAATTTTATCTCCTTAGATTTATTTACCCTGAATATTTATTTCTATATTTACTTAATTCCCACGCTCACCAAATTCCCCTTGAAAGTCCTCACTCTGATTTGCAACCCACCTGTTGAGTTCACTCTCTCTCTGCCCTCTTGTCGATACATCTCTAATCTATACCTTTCAGACACACAGCATTTTCCACAGCTCGGTCAAACCTCAGCCTCACAATAATTGACATCTGATCAGTGACCTACTTGCAAATGCCAATGTGTGATGTGGTACCTTGAATTTCCGAGTCCATTTTTTCAGCCAGACACTGCTTAAATACCGAAGCTTTTCTTTCGTTGAGCCGCTGGCCGTGTCAGAGACAGTCCACAAGTTCATCTCCCTCTCAAAGTAATTGTGTGGATCTAGCAGGCCCATATCAGTTAGAAGGAGTTTGATGGTGTTTCTGGAAAGCAACATGACCAAGGGTGAGGGGCCGGAGTGCTTTGTCTTCTCCAGTTTGCTCAATTCCACCCCTGTCTCAGCTCATCTACTGCTGAAGTCCTCATCCATGCCTTTGTTGCCTCCAGATTAATCTATTCCAATGCAAAAACAACATACTGCAGATGCTGGAAATCGGAAATAAAAAACAGAAAATGCTGGAAATATTCAGCAGGTCTGGCAGCATCTGTGGAGAGAGAAGCAGAGTTAACGTTTCAGGTCAGAGTTAGAAATGTGGCAGTCTTTGAGCAAGTGAAAAGGGAGAGGGTGGGAATAGAACAAAAAGGAAGATCTGTGATAGGGTGGAGGGCAGGAGAGATTAAATGACAAAAGGTTTCATGGTGTAAAGCCAAAGCGAGTGGTAAGGGGATAAGGAAATAAACAAGGCCTGGGATTTTATCCAGGCGACAAAGGTCTTGACCAGCGGCAAAAGGGCCAGTGAGAGCCCGCCGTTGATCCGATGGGCCTTCCCCAGAGGAGGCAAGCGCCAAGTGGACAGTGGCGGGCCTTCCTCAGGATCAAGGACCCTGGCAGTGGAAGTCCTGCCTGCTGAGAGTTATTGGCCAGAGGCCTGCAGCTCTTTAACTGAGCAGTGCCAGTGCAGAGGGGGGGTGGGGTAGCAGCTGCCGGTAGAGAAATGACCTGAGGTGCTGCAACCAGGCCACGGGTAAGTTTCAACGGGAGGAGTTTTGCGGGGTGGGTGTTGTAGGGAGGTGACGTGTCTGTGTTCAGCAGCAAGGGCAGGGGATTGGCACTCAGCAGCCTCCCCCCCCCCTTCCTGATGCCAGGTCTCCCGTTCAGGCACTAAGTGTCTTTTAACGAGGGACCCCTACCCGCCCTCCCGGGAGCTGGCAAGCAACCACACACGGGTCTGTTTGGGTTGCTCCCCATGTGGCAACAGGCCCGCCTGCCCACCGCTGGGCTAATTGTGGCAGCGGCGGGATTAGGCCCTTAATAGGGCATTAATTTTCCACTTAAAGGCCTCAATTGGTGGCCTTCCTGCCCCAGACTTAATTTGCGTGGAGGATGGAAGGTGGCAGGGTCTCTTCCCGCCCGTACCCCATCACCATCATCCCGGCCGATTATATGCTCCCCTGCCTCCAAACCCAATATTGGGGAGAGCATAAAACTCCCCCCATGATGTGTCTAGAGGAGGTGTGAATGGCAGGATAGCAGCTGTTCAAACACAAAGGAAATGAGAAAGAAAAACAATAGAAAAAAAACAAACAGCAAAGAAACCAAAATAAAATAGGGGCAGCGGTGATGATCTAAAATGATCGAATTCAATGTTGAGTCCGGAAGTCCCAGTTGAAAGATGAGGTTCTGTTCCTCGAGCTCCATTGGAACACTGCTGCAGACCAAGGAAGGAAAGGTCAGAGTGGAAGCAAGCCCCAGAAAATGAAAATGGTAAGTGACAGGAAGCTTGGGGTCACACTTGCGGACTGAGCGGAGGTGTTCCGCAAAGCGGTCACCCAGTCTGCGTTTGGTCTCCCCAATGTAGAGGAGACCACATTGTGAACAACGAATACAGTATAATACATTGAAAGAAGTACAAGTAAATCGCTGCTTCACCTGAAAGGAGTGTTTGGGGCCTTGTATAGTGAGGAGAGAGGAGGTAAATGGGCAGGTGTTGCATTACCTGTGCTTGCATGGAAAGGTGCTGCAGGAAAGGGAGGGGTTGTTGGGTGACTGAGTGGACCAGGGTGTGACAGAGGGAAAGTTCCGTTCAGAATGCTAAAAGGGGAAAGGAAGATATGTTTGCTGGTGGCATCATGCTGGAGGTGGTGGAAATGGCGGAGGGTTATCTGTTGAATATGGAGGTTGGTGGGGTGGAAGGTGAGGACAAGGGGAACCCTGTCATGGCTCTGGGAGAGAGGGGAAGGGATGAGAGCGGAAATGTGAGAAATAGATCAGACACTGTCGAGGGCCCTGTGAACCACAGTGGTAGTTGCGGAGGTGGGGAGGGGCAGTGGTTGTTGGGGGGGAGGGGTGGGGGGGGAGCACTTCCTTCCTAAAACCCACAAACAGGACTGTCCTGGTAGACCATTGTTTCAGCCTGTTCCTGCTCCACTGAATTGATTTCTTTCTACCTCGATTCTATTTCTACTCCTCTTATCCAGTCTCTTCCTACCTATACCTGTGACTCTGCAGATATTCTCCGCCACTTCAGTAGTTTCCAATTTTGTGGTCCTAACCATCTCCTCTTCACTATGGACGTCCAATCTCTCTACACCTCCATCCCCCACCAGGACGGTTTGAGGGCTCTCCATTATTTCCTTGAACAGAGGCCCAACCAGTCCCCATCCACCGCCACCCTCCTCCGCCTGGCTGAACTTGTTCTCACATTGAACAACTTCTCCTTCAACTCCACTCACTTCCTTCAAGTAAAAGGTGTTGCTATGGGTACCCACATGAGTCCTAGTTATGCCTGTCTTTTTGTGGGGTATGTCAAACATTCCTTGTTCCAGTCCTACTTCAGGCCCCCTCTCACCTCCTTTTCATGTACATTGATGACTGTATTGGTGCTGTTACCTGCTCTCGCCCCGAATTGGCAAAGTTCATCAACTTTGCTTCCAATTTCCAAGAGCACCCTCGGTAGAGGAAAAATGAAGGCATAGCAGAACCGCTAGTATGGAAGGTTGCATTGTCCAAACAAATACAACAGGGACAGAGAAACTGGGAGAATGGAACACAGTCCTTACAGGAAGCGGGGTGTAAGGAAGTGTAGTCCAGGTGTCTGTGGGCTTATAGTGAATATTGGTTGGAAGCCTATCCCCAGAGAAGGAAAGGGAGAAATCGAGTAAGGGAAGAGATGTACCAGTGATGGATCATGTGAAGGTGAGAGAAGGGTGGAAATTGGAAGCAAAGTTGATGAACTTTGCCAATTCGGGGCGAGAGCAAGTAACAGCACCAATACAGTCATCAATGTACATGAAAAGGAGGTGAGAGGGGGCCTGAAGTAGGACTGGAACAAGGAATGTTTGACATATCCCACAAAAAGACAGGCATAACTAGGACTCATGTGGGTACCCATAGCAACACCTTTTACTTGAAGGAAGTGAGTGGAGTTGAAGGAGAAGTTGTTCAATGTGAGAACAAGTTCAGCCAGGCGGAGGAGGGTGGCGGTGGATGGGGACTGGTTGGGCCTCTGTTCAAGGAAATAATGGAGAGCCCTCAAACCGTCCTGGTGGGGGATGGAGGTGTAGAGAGATTGGACGTCCATAGTGAAGAGGAGATGGTTAGGACCACAAAATTGGAAACTACTGAAGTGGTGGAGAATATCTGCAGAGTCACAGGTATAGGTAGGAAGAGACTGGATAAGAGGAGTAGAAATAGAATCGAGGTAGAAAGAAATCAATTCAGTGGAGCAGGAACAGGCTGAAACAATGGTCTACCAGGACAGTCCTGTTTGTGGGTTTTAGGAAGGAAGTGGATGTGGGCTGTCTGGGGTTGGGGAACTATGAGGTTGGAGGTCATGGAGAGAAAATCCCCAGAGGAGATGAGGCCAGTGACAGTCCAGAAACGATGGCTTGATGTTCGGTGGTGGGGTCATGGTCCAGGGGGAGGTAGGAGGAAGGGTCAGAGGCCACTTTGCTCCCATTCGGACCTTTCTATCCTCGGCCTGCTGCAGTGTTCCAATGAAGCTCAATGCAAACTTAAGGAACAGCACCTCATTTTCAACTGGCCACTTTACAGTTTTCTGGACTCAACATTGAGTTCAGCAATTTTCAATCATCATCTCTGCCCCCATTTTATTTTGTGTTTCTTTGCTGGTTTGGTTTTTCTCTTGTTTCTCTCCGATTTCCTCCTTTTTGCGTTTGAATGGATGCTATCCTGCCATTCACACCTCCTCTAGACACACCTTTTCTTTTGTTCTTCTTCTCAACCTCCCCCTTTTTCATTTGCTCAAAACCTATTACATTTCTAACTTTTCTCAGTTCTGAAGAATAGCCACCGACTTGAAACGTTAACTCTGCTTCTCTTTCCACAGATGCTGCCAGACCTGCTGAGTATTTCCAGCATTTTCTGTTTTTATTTCAGCTATTCCAATGCTTTCCTCGCCAACCTTCCATCTTCCAGCTATCGTAAACATCGGCTCAAACAACACTCTGCTGTCTGTGTCCTTACTTGAGCAAAGTCTCGTTCATCCCTTACCCCTGTGCTAGCTGACTTACACTGGCTCCCAGTCTGGCAACACCTCAATTTTAAAATTCTCATCACTATGAATCAATCCCTCCATACTCTCGCCCCTCTCTATCTCTGTAATCTCCTCCAGCCCCACAAGCCTCCGAGATCTCTGCATCCTCCAATTCTGACCTCTTGAACATCCCCAATGTTAATTGCTCCACCACTGGTGCCTTCAGCTGCTGAGGCCCTAACCTCTCTCCCTCTCCACTTCCTCTTATGTGATGCTCCTTACAAACTACCTCTTTGTCCAAGCTGTTGGTCACCTGACCTAATATCTTCTTATGTAGCTCAGTGTCAAATTTTGTTTGATTACCATACAGAGAGGAGTTGAAGGCTGGTGCTCCAATTGACCTATATTGGCTGGAATTTCTGCAGCAAGTGACTCACCTCCTGACTCCCCAAAATCTCTGTACCACCTACAAGTCAGGAATGTGATGGAATACTCTCCACTTACCTGGATGGGTACAGCTCCAACAATACTCAAGAAGCTCGACAGGACAAAGCAGCCCGCTTGATTGGCACCCCATCCACAAACATTCCCTCCCTCCACCACTGAGACACAATTGCAGCAGTGTGTACCATCTACAAGATGCACTGCAGCAACTCAGCAAGGTTCCTTAAACAGCACCTTCCATACCTATGACCTCTACCACCTAGAAGGACAGGGGCAGCAGATGCATGGGAACACCACCACCCACAAGTTCCCCTCCAAGCCACACACCATCCTGACTTGGAACTACATCGCTGTTCCTTCACTGTCGCTGGGTCAAAATCTTGGAACTCCCTCCCTAACAGCACTGTTGGTGTACCTACACCCCAAGGACTGCAGCGGTTCAAGAAGGCAGCTCACCACCACCTTCTCGAGGGCAATTGGGGATGGGCAATAAATGCCAGCGACGCCCACATCCTGAGAACTAATACATAAATATATTGCTGAAAATAGAGACATGTTGTCTAAGCTTTTCCTCTTGCACTCATCAGGACAATCCACAAGAATACCAATGTAAAGGAAAACAACAACTTCATACTGTATGAGAAGAGAGTGCTAATTGGTTGCTAAGTCAGCTCTGATTGGTACAGGCATTGCCTTGGAGAATGCACCAGTTTATGGTGAATGACAGTTAACTGCCAAGCTTTGTTTGAAAGTTAAACCAGGCAGCTTGACTCTGGTCAAGGCATTGCCCTGAGGAATGAACCAGCAAATGGATGTCACTTATTTTGTTTGGCTGAAACAGGCACAACCTTTGTACATACTCCGTCTTTGCAGACAGAAAGAATGAGACCAGCAGAGTTTAAAAGTGCAGCAGCAGTGGGAAGGAGCGAGACTGAGTGAGACCGGCAGAGTTTAAAAGTGCAGTGGCAGCAGGAAGGAGCGACACTGAGTGAGACCGGCAGAGTTTAAAAGTGCAGCAGCAAAGTTTAAAAGTGCAGCAGGAAGGAGCGAGACTGAGTGAGACCGGCAGAGTTTAAAAGTGCAGCGGCAGCGGGAAGGAGCGACACTGAGTGAGACTGGCAGAGTTTAAAAGTGCAGCGGCAGCGGGAAGGAGCGACACTGAGTGAGACTGGCAGAGTTTAAAAGTGCAGCAACAGCGGGAAGGAGCGAGACCAGCAGAGTTTAAAAGTGCAGCGGGAAGGAGCGACTCTGAGTGAGACCGGCAGAGTTTAAAAGTGTAGCGGCAGCAGGAAGGAGTTTTGAAAAAAAAAGCCAACAGTGACATCACAGGAGAGCTGCAAGGTGATTGGTTGGTGAGTCACTGCTGTTAGGGAATAGCTCTAAGTAGCTGGGTAAGTATCTCAGCTAAGAAAAGTTTAAAATTTTAAAAGTTTAAAGTTTATTTCAAATATAGTACGTCATTTTTTTTTTCTAAGGGAGTTCTGTAGTAACGAGGACCAGGGAAGAAGGGCCCTAGAGTAACTGATATTATTGGACATTAAGATCTTCCAGAAGGTTTAGTTTAATTTAAAGGGTTAAGTCATGGCAGGAGAGCTCAAAGCCATGGTGTGCTCCTCATGCTCCATGTCGGAAGCCGGGAACAATTCCAGTGCGCGGGACCAGCATGTGTGCAGGAAGGGTGTCCAGCTGCAGCTCCTGAAAGCCCTGGTTTTGGAGTTGGAATGGCAGCTGGGGACACTGTGGACCATCCACGAGGCGGAGAGTATCGTGGATAGCACGTATAGAGAGGTGGTCACACCGCAGGCTCAGACCCCACAGGCAGGAGGGGAATGGGTGACCACTAGGCAGAACAAGAGGACTAGGCAGGCAGTTCAGGAATCTCCTGTGGCTATTCCCCTGCAAAACAGATATACTGCTTTGGATACTGCTGGGGGGAATGCCCTCTCAGGGGAAAGCAGCAACAGCCCAATTCGTTGCACCACGGTTGGCTCTGCTGCACAGGGGAGGAGTAAAAAGTGTGGGAATGCAATAGTTATTGGGGATTCAATTGTAAGGGGAATAGATAGGCGTTTCTGTGGCCACAAAAGAGACTCCAGGATGGTATGTTGTCTCCCTGGTGCTAGAGTCAAGGATGTCTCAGAGCAGTTACAGGACATTCTGAAGGGGGAGGGTGAACATCCAGTGGTCGTGGGACACATTGGTACAAACGACATAGGTTAAAAAAAAGGATGAGGTCCTAAAAGCAGAATATAGGGAGCTAGGAAGTAAGTTGAAAAGTTGGACCTCAAAGGTAGTGATCTCATGGTTACTACCAGTGCCACGTGCTAGTCGGAGTAGAAATAGCAGGATATATCGGATGAATACGTGGCTGAAGAGATGGTGTGAGGGGGAGGGTTTTAGATTCCTGGGACATTGGGACCGGTTCTGGGGGAGGTGGGACCAGTTCAAACCGGATGGGTTACACCTGGGCAGGACCGGGACTGATGTCCCAGAGGGAGTATTTGCTAGTGGTTGGGGAGGATTTAAACTAAAATGGCAGGGGGATGGGAATCTTTGCAAGGAGTCGGAGGAGGGGGGATCAAAGACAAGAACAAAAGACAGTAAAGGGAATAAGAAAAGTGATAGGCAGAGAAATCAAGGGCCAGAATCAAACAGGGCCACAGTGAAAAATAGTGGGAGGGGACAAGTAATGTTAAAAAGACAAGCCTTAAGGCTTTGTGCCTTAACGGGTGGAGCATTCACAATAAAGTGGATGAATTAATCGCGCAAATAGATGTAAACAGGTATGATATGGTCGGGATTACGGAGACATGGCTGCAAGGTGACCAGGGATGGGAAATGAACATCCAGGGGTATTCAGTATTTCGGAAGGACAGACAAAAAGCAAAAGGTGGTGGAGTTGCATTGCTGGTTAAAGAGGAAATTAACGCAACAGTGAGGAAAGATATTAGCTCTGACGATGTGGTATCTGTATGGGGAGAGCTAAGAAAAACTAAGGGGCAAAAAACGTTAGTGGGGGTTGTATATAGACCCCCAAACTGTAGTGGTGATGTTGGGAATGGTATTAAACAGGAAGTTAGAGACGCATGCGATAAAGGAACATCTGTAATTATGGGTGATTTTAATCTGCCATTGGGCAAATCAAATTAGTCACAATACCGCAGTGGAGGAATTCTTGGAGTGTATATGGGTTGGTTTTCTGGACCAATACATTGAGGAACCAATGAGAGAACAGGCCATCCTAGACTGTCAATTATTCCTCTCTCATTACACAATACCCAATTTAGTGGTGCGAGACCCCTTGGGAACAAGCAACCATAATATGATAGAATTCTTCATCAAGATGGAGAGTGATGTAGTTGATTCTGAGACAAGAGTCCTGAATCTTAGTAAAGGAAACTACAAAGGTATGAGGCGCGAGTTGGCCATGACGGATTGGGAAACGTTACTTAAAGGGATGACGGTGGATAGGCAATGGCAAACATTTAAAGAGCACATGGATGAACTGCAACAATTGTTTATCCATGTCTGGCACAAAAGTAAAACGGGAAAGGTAGCCAAAACATGGCTTACAAGGGAAATTAGAGATAGCATTAGATCGAAGGAGGAGGCATATAAATTTGCCAGAAAAAACAACAGACCTGAGGATTGGGAGCAGTTTAGAATTCAGCAAAGGAGGACCAAGGGATTGATTAAGAAGGGGAAAATAGAGTACGAGAGCAAGCTTGCAGCGAACATAAAAACTGACTGTAAAAGTTTCTATAGGGATGTGAAGAGAAAAAGATTGGTGAAGACAAATGTAGGTCCCTTACAGTCAGAAACAGGGGAATTTATTATGGGGAACAAAGAAATGGCTGACCAACTAAATGCATACTTTGGTTCTGTCTTCACAAAGGAGGACACTAATATCATACCAGAAATGTTGGGGAACACAGGGCTTAGTGAGAGAGAGGAACTGAAAGAAATCAGTATTAGTAGAGAAATGGTGTTGGGGAAATTGATGGGATTGAAGGCCGATAAATCCCCAGGGCCTGATATTCTACATCCCAAAGTACTTAAGGAAGTGGCCCTAGAAATAGTCGATGCATTGGTGGTCATCTTCCAAGATTCTATAGATTCTGGAACAGTTCCTACAGATTGGAGGGTAGCTAATGTAACCCCGCTATTTAAAAATGGAGGTAGAGAGAAAGCAGGGAATTATAGACCAGTCAGCCAGACGTCGGTAGTGGGGAAAATTCTAGAGTCCATTATCAAAGATTTTGTAGCAGAGCACTTGGAGAACAGTGGTAGAATCGGACAGAGTCAGCATGCATTTATGAATGGGAAATCATGCTTGACAAATCTACTAGAATTCTTCGAGGATGTAACTAGTAGAGTTGATGAGGGGGAGCCAGTGGATGTGGTTTATTTGGACTTTCAGAAGGCTTTCGACGAAGTCCCACATAAGAGATTAGCGTGTAAAATTAAAGCGCATGGGATTGGGGGTAGTGTATTGCGATGGATAGAATGTTGGTTGGCGGACAGGAAACAAAGAGTAGGGATAAATGGGTCTTTTTCCGAATGGCAGGCAGTGACTAGTGGGGTACCGCAGGGATTGGTGCTAGGGCCCCAGCTATTCACAATATATATTAATGATTTAGATGAGGGAACTAAATATAATATCTCCAAATTTGCAGATGACACAAAACTGGGTGGGAGGGTGAGTTGTGAGGAGGATGCAGAGAGGCTTCAGGGTGATTTGGACAAGTTGAGTGAGTTGGCAGATGCGTGGCAGATGCAGTATAATGTGGATAAATGTGAGGTTATCCACTTTGCTTGTAAAAACAGGAAGGCAGATTATCTGAATGGCTATAAACAGAGAAGGGAATATGCAGCGAGACCTGGGTGTTCTCATACACCAGTCGCTGAAGGTAAGCATGCAGGTGCAACAGGCGGTAAAAAAGGCAAATGGTATGTTGGCCTTCATAGCGAGAGGATTCGAGTTTAGGAGCAGGGATGTCTTGCTGCAATTATGCAGGGCCTTGGTGAGGCCACACCTGGAATATTGTGTGCAGTTTTGGTCTCCTTATCTGAGGAAGGATGTTCTTGCTATAGAGAGAGTGCAGTGAAGGTTTTACCAGACTGATTCCTGGGATGGTGGGACTGACATATGAGGAGAGATCGAGTTGCTTAGGATTATATTCGCTGGAGTTCAGAAGAGTGAGGGGGGATCTCATAGAAACCTATAAAATTCTAACCGGACTTGACAGGGTAACTGCAGGAAGGATGTTCCCGATGGTGGGGGAGTCCAGAACCAGGGGTTATGACCCCTGGATACGGGATAAACCTTTCAGGACTGAGATGAGGAGAAATTTCATCACCCAGAGAGTGGTGAGCCTGTGGAATTCGCTATCACAGAAAGCGTTGAGGCCAAAACATTGTATGTTTTCAAGAAGGAGTTAGATATAGCTCTTGGGTCTAAAGAGATCAAAGGGTATGGGGTGAAAGCGGGAACAGGTTACTGAGTTGGATGATCAGCCATGATCGTAATGAATGGCAGAGCAGGCTCGAAGGGCCGAATGGCCTACTCCTATTTTCTACCTTTCTATGTAACAGGGCCCTGTGTAGCCTCCAGTACGTGCAAATGCACCACACTGTGAGCCCTACTGACAATCTTAAATTGATTGTCACTGTAATTTTTAGCACACTGAGGATTATTTAGCAAATGCTGTCCAATCACGGAATCACATCTAATGGTGGACACTGTGTTTTGTGTTTTGCAAGCACGGGCTGGTTGGGTACGGCCTGTACCTTGCCCATTGCGAACAGCGGAAGGGACATGTTGTTTGATACAATCCACCAGTCTTTGGGACGTACAGCCTATATACCTAACATCACACTGGCATTGAAATTCATACATCACATTACTCATTTGTGTGATAGGCAGGAAGTCTTTCTGGCTTGACGGCAGCATCCTGTTAGTGGTGAACACCACACGCGTTGCTTCTGCATAGTAGCAGTGTGAAACAGCTAGCATCACCTATTGCTCAAATTTTCCGCCCTGAAAAGTGCCCAGTCTACCTCAGATTACCCCAGAGGGGTAATGTATCCCAAAAATTTGAGCAACAAGTCCCCAACCAGCCCGTGCTTGCAAAACTCAAAACACAGTGTCCAACATTAGATGTGATCCCGCGATTGGACAACATTTGCTAAATAATTCACAGTGTGCTAAGAATTATGCTGACAACCAGTGTGGGCTCGCAGTGTGGCACATTTGCGCGTACTGGAAGCAACATATATTAATACACAGGGCCCTGTTCTTTGCAGACAGAAAGAACATGTACACACATTGTGCCTGTTTCAGCTAAACAAAATAAGTGACAGTCATTCGCTGGTTCATTCCTCAGGGCAATGCATTGACCAATCAGAGTCAAGCTGCCTGGTAACTGTCAGTCACTGTAAACTGGTACATTCTTCATGGCAACGCCTCTACCAATCAGAGTTCATCTGCCAACCAATCAGCACTCTCTTCTCATACAGTATAAAGTTGTTGCTTTCCCTTACATTGGTATTCTTGCAGTTATCCTGATGAGTGCAAGATGAAAAGCTTCGACAACATGTTCTGTACTACCAAACGACATAAATATAGATAAAATGTTTTAAAAATAGCGGTTGCATTAATTCAAAGGTCTCGAACCTGAGGATATTGTTTGACTGAAGGAACTGAACCATTAACTCGATGAGCACATTCTGGGCATCTGGCATTAACTCCTTCAGTGCCCACAGGGCAACACGAATAAAATCTTCCTGCTCTCGAACCTACATCCACACACAAAAACAAATCATTACAGAAAACACCACCTTGCAAAGGAACAGAAAACAAAATGCTGCTGGTGCTGGAAATCAAGTTCAAAACTGGAAACACTCGGGCTCAGGCAGCCTCTGCGTGGAGAGAGAGAGAGACAGAGAGACAGAGAGAGAAATGTAGGGTTAGTGTTTCAGCTTCTCTCTCCCAGATGTCTGCTCTCACTCTGAGCTCCCACATTTCATTCATTCAGCTTCTAACTTCCACCCTGCCCTAAACAGATGCAGGCCATTCAGCCCAACAGATCCATGTTGGTGTTTATGCTCCACTCGTGCCTCCTCTCACTCTTTCTTGTCTCACCCTATCAGCATATCCTTCTATTCCTTTCTCCCTCATGAGTTTATCCAGCTTCTCCTTAAATGTATCTATACTATTCACCTCAATCACACCCTGTGGTAGTGAGTTCCGCATTCTCAACACTCTCTGGGTAAAAAGGTTTCTCCTGAATTCCCGATTGGATTTATTAGTGACTGTCTTATATTGATGTGCCCCTAGCTCTGGACTCCATCATGTTGGGAGTCCTGAAGAGTTAAGGGTTAATAACCAAACTTCCCTGCATCTTGGAACAACTAACTTTCCAATATTAAAAGGATGAAGTCAGGAATGGGACTGATTGTAGAACAATCCAGAGAGCCAGCATGGACTCACAAGAATACAAGAAATAGGAGCGGGAGTAGACCATATGGCCCATCGAGCCTGCTCTGCCATTCAATATAATCATGTCTGATCTTGGGCTTCAATTCCATTTTCCTCTCCGCTCCCCATATCCCATGATTCCCTACAAGATCAAAAATCTATTTATCCCAGCCTTAACTATATACAATGATGGAACACCCACATACCTCTGAGGTAGAGAATTCCAAAGATTCACAATCCTGAGTGTAGTTATTTCTCCTCATCTCAGTCCTGAATGATCAGCCCCTTATCCTGAGACTGTGACCCCATGTTCTAGATTCCCTAACCAGTGGAAACAATTTCTCAGTGTCTACCCTATCCAACCCTTCAGAATCTTATATGTTTCACTCTCATTCTTCTAAACTCCAGAGAATATCGGCCCAATTTACTCAGCCTCTCATCATAGGACAACCCCCTTATCCCAGGGACCAATTTAGTAAATTTTCACTGCACTGTCTCCAGTGCAAGTATATCCTTTCTTAAATGTGGAGACCAAAACTGGACGCAGTATTCCAGATGTGGTCTCATCAAAACACTGTACAATTATATCAATACCTCCTTATTCCTGTACTCCAGTCCCCTTGCAATAAAGGCCAACATGCCATTTGCCTTCCTACTTGCTTGCTTTACCTGCATGTTAACTTTCTGTGTTCCTTGTACAAACACACCCAAGTCTCATTGAACATTGACACTTACCAGCTTCACACCTTTTGAAAATATTCTGCTTTTCTATTTTTACAAGCAAAGTAAATACCTTCACACTTCCCTACATCATACTCCAACTGCCATCTTGTTGCCCACCCACTTAACCTGTTTATATCTCTTTGCAGCCTCTTTGTGTCCTCTCCACAACTTCCTTTTCCACCTACCTTTTGTATCATCAGCAAACATAGATGAAGAGACAGAGAGTAATGTATCTAAGTCATTAATTATAGATTGTAAATAGCTGAGGCCCCAGCACTGATCCTTGAAGCACTCCACTATTCACTGCCTGCCAACTTGAAAATGCCCCATTTATGCCCACTCTTCACTTCCTGTCCGTTAACCAATCCTCTATCCATGCTAATAAACCCCCAACTCCATGAGCCCTTATCTTGCCTATTAACCTTTTGTGTGGCACCTTATCAAATACCTTTTGGTACTTTTCCCTTTAGTAAAACCATGTTGACTTAAGACTTCCTTAATAATAGATTCCAGCATTTTCCCAACAACTGGTGTTAGGCTAACTGGCATGTAGTTCATTGTTTTTCTCTCCCTCTTCTTGGAAAAGTAGTGTAACATTTGCCAACTTCCAATCCGATGGGACCATTCTTAAATCTAAGCTGTTTTGGAAAATCATAGCTAACGGATCCACTATCTCTTTTAGAACCTTAGGGTTTAGGTCATTAGATGCTGGGGATTTGTTGGATTTTAGTCCCTTAAGTTTCTCCAAAACGAACATACGAATTAGGAGCAGGAGTAGGCCATTCGGCCCCTCGAGCCTGCTCTGCCATTCAATAAGACCATGGCTGATCTGTTTGTGTCTTGAATTCCACACTCACATCTACCCCCGATAACCTTAGATTCCTGTTAGGCAAGAGAATCAATCAACCTCCACCTTAAAAATATTCAATGACCCCGCCTCCACCACCTTCTGAGACAGAGAGTTCCAAAGTCGTAAAACCCCATTGAGAGAAAAAATTTGTCCTCATCTCTGTCCTAAAAGGGCGAACCCCTAATTTTAAAACACTGCCCCCTAGTTCTGGATTCACCCACAAGAGGAAACATCCTTTCCACATCCACCTTGTCAAGATCCTTGTCAGGATCTTATATATTTCTGTCAGGTCTCTCCTCACTCTTCTAAATTCCAGTGAAAACAAGCCCAGTCTGTCCAACCTTTCTTCATAAGACAACCCGCTCATTCCAGGTATCAATCTAGTAAACCTCCTCTGAACCACCTCCAATGCATTCACATCCTTCCTTAAATAAGGAGACCAAAACTGCACAAAGTATTCGAGATGTGGTCTCACCAATGCCCTGTATAACTGAAGCATAACATCCTTACTTTTAATTTCAATTCCTCCTGTAATAAAGGATAGCATTCCATTAGCCTTCTTTATTACTTGCTGTACCTGCATACTAACTTTTTGTGACTCCTGCACTGGAACACCTAGATCCCTCTGCACCTCGGAATTCTGCAGTCGTTCTCCGTTTAAGTAATACTCTGCTTTTTTATTCTTCCTGCCAAAGTGAACAACTTCATATTTCCCACATTATACTCCATCTGCCAGATTTTTGTCCACTCACTCAACCTATCTGTATCGGTCTGCAATCTCTTTGTCCTCTTCACAACATACTTTCCTACCTATCGTTGTGTCATCTGCAAATTTAGCTACCATGCCATCGCTTCCCTCATCTAAGTCATTGATATAAATTGTAAAAAGTTGAGGCCCCAGCACAGACCTCTGTGGGACTCCACTCGTCACATCCTGTCAATCAGAAAAGGACCCATTTATGCATACTCTGTTTTCTGCCAGCCAGCCAATTTTCTATCCATGCGAATATGTTACCCCCTACGCCATGAGCTCCTACTTTCCGCAATAACCTTTTATGTGGCACCTTGTCAAATGCCTTCTGGAAATCCAAGTCAACAGGCACCTGTCATTCCTTCAAAGAACTCCAATAAATTAGTTAAACATGATTTCCCTTTCACAAAACCATGCTGACTATTCCCGACTACCTTGAGTTTTTCTAAGTATCCAGCTACAACCTCCTTAATGATTGATTAGATTAGATTAGATTAGAGATACAGCACTGAAACAGGCCCTTCGGCCCACCGAGTCTGTGCCGAACATCAACCACCCATTTATACTAATCCTACACTAATCCCATATTCCTACCAAACATCCCCACCTGTCCCTATATTTCCCTACCACCTACTAGTGACAATTTATAATGGCCAATTTACCTATCAACCTGCAAGTCTTTTGGCTTGTGGGAGGAAACTGGAGCACCCAGAGAAAACCCACGCAGACACAGGGAGAACTTGCAAACTCCACACAGGCAGTACCCGGAATCGAACCCGGGTCCTTGGAGCTGTGAGGCTGCGGTGCTAACCACTGCGCCACTGTGCCGCCCTTGATTCTAACATCTCCCCACAACAGACATCAAACTAACTTGCCGGTAGTCACCTGTTTTCTGCCTCCCCCCTTCTTGAATAGAGGGGTTACATTTGCTACTTTCCTGTCTGATGGAACGTTTCCAGAATCTGGCGAATTTTGAAAAATTAACACCAACGCCTCTACTACCTCATGAGACACCTCTTTTAAGACCCTAGGATGAAGTCCATTAGGACCCAGGGACTTGTCAGTCCGCAGCTCCGTCAGTTTGCTCAGTTCCGCTTCCCTGGTGATGGTGAAATTTCACCAAGTTCCTCTCTTCCTTCCATCTCCTGATTTACAGATATTACTGGAATGTTTTTGTATCCTCTATAGTGAAGACAGAAGCAAAATATTTGTTCATTGCAACTGCCATTTCCTTATTGTCTACTATTAACTCCCCATTCCCACTCTATAGAGGACCAACACTCACTTTACTTACATGTTTCTTTTTTAAATACCTGTAGAAACTCTTGCTATTTTTTACATTTCTAGCTAGCTTCCTCTCATACTCTAATTTCTTTCTACTGATTAACCTTTTAGTCCTTCTCTGCTGTTCTTGATATTCTGACCAATCATCTGAACTGCCACTCACCTTTGCACAATTATATGCCTTTTCCTTAAGTTTGATGCTTTCCTTAACTTGTTTAGTTAACCACAGATGGTGGGTCCTCCCCTTAGAATTTTTCTTTATAGTAAGAATATACTTGTTCTGAGTATTCTGAAATATTCCCTTAAATGTCTTCCACTGCTTCTCTATTGATCTATCTCCTAGCCGAGTAACTCAGTTCACTTCAGTTAGCTCAGCTTTCATGCCCACATAGTTGCTCTTATTTAAGTTTAAAATACTAGTCTTGGACCCACTCTTCTCTCTTTCAAACTGGATGTAAAATTCAATCATATTGTGATCGCTGCTACCTAGAGGTGCCTTTACTCTGAGGTCATTAATTAATCCTGTCAAGTTAAACAATACCAAGTCTAATATAACCTGCTCTCTGGTTGGTTCCAGAACGTGCTGCTCTAAGAAACTATCTCAAAAGCATTCTATGAACTCCGCATTCAGGCTACTATTGCCAATCTGATGTTGCCAGTTTATATGTAGATTAAAATCACCCATGATTATTGCCGTCCTATTATCACAAGCACCCAATATTTCTTCTTGTATACTTCGTTGGACATTGTGATTACTGTTCAGCGGCCTGTAGACCACTCTCACTAGTGACTTCTTTTCCCTACTATTCCTCATCTCCACCCAAACCAATTCCACATCCTGATCTCCTGAACCATGGTCATCTCTAACTATTGTACCAATGACATCCTTGATTAACAGTGCTACCCCTCCACCTTTACCGAGCTTCCTATTCTTCTGATTGGTCTGATGAGGCGCCGCTATGCTGAATTGTGCCTTTCATATTGTCATGGAATGAGGGGATGATACTTAGTAGCTTTGTCATAGCCGCTAAGTGCATTGCACTGCTGAACTACAAAAAAGCCCCCAGCGAGTTAACATCCGTAGCACTTAAAACAGCCAGAAGCACTGCACAAGGAACACCCAGGCGCTGCGCAAATGACTACTGGCAACACCTATGCAGTCATATTCAGCTGGCCTCAGACACCGGAAACATCAGAGGAATGTATGATGGCATTAAGGAGCTTTTGGGCCAACCATCAAGAAGATCGCCCCCCTCAAATCTAAATCAGGGGACACAATCACTGACCAACGCAAGCAAATGGACCGCTGGGTTGAGCACTACCTAGAACTGTACTCTAAGGAGAACGTTGTCACTGAGACTGCCCTCAATGCAGCCCAGTCTCTGCCAGTCATGGATGAGCTGGACGTACAGCCAACCAAATCGGAACTCAGTGATGCCATTGATTCTCTAGCCAGCGGAAAAGCCCCTGGGAAGGACGGCATTACCCCTGAAATAATCAAGAGTGCTAAGCCTGCCATACTCTCAGCACTCTACAAACTGCTTTGCCTGTTCTGGGATGAGGGAGCAGTACCACAGGACATGCGCAATGCCAATATCATCACCCTCTATAAAAACAAAGGTGACCGCGGTGACTGCAACAACTACTGTGGAATCTCCCTGCTCAGCGTAGTGGGGAAAGTCTTCGCTCGAGTCACTTTGAACAGGCTCCAGAAGCTGGCTGAGCGTGTCTACCCTGAGGCACAGTGTGGCTTTCGAGCAGAGAGATCCACCATTGACATGCTGTTCTCCCTTCGCCAGCTACAGGAGAAATGCCAAGAACTACAGATGCCCCTCTACGTTGATTTCATTGATCTCACCAAAGCCTTTGACCTCGTCGGCAGACGTGGTCTCTTCAGACTACGAGAAAAGATCGGATGTCCACCAAAGCTACTAAGTGCCTCTGTTACAAGCTCCAATAATTTCTTGTTTAATGCTCTGTTCAACGGTATAACTACTGTTAGGACCCCTATAAACTACTCCCACCAGTACTTTCTGATTCTTACTCTTCCTGATTTCCACCCAAACTGATTCCAATTCATGATCTTCTGAGGCCAGATCCTTTCTCATTCTTTACCATCAGTGCTACCCCTCCTCCTTTGCCATTCTGTCTTTCTGTCCAAAATATAATGTGCCCTGAAATATTTATTTCCCAACCTTGATCACCCTGTAACCATGTCTCTGCAATGGTGATTAGATCTAAATCATTTACCTCTATTTGTGCCATTAGTTCATCTATCTTATTGCAGATGCTTCACACATTCAGATAAAGAATGTTTAATTTCAATTTTATTAACTTCTATTCCCTGCAATGACCTTATTCAGTGATGTACAATTTCTGTTAAACTCTCTGTCCCTTCCTGCCCCATTCTGTTTGTCTTTACCCACCACACCACACTTTTCCAATGCCTTGGTCTTTCTCTTTTGATTTCTATATCTCCCTTCACCCGAACCCACCCCCAACCTGTTAGTTTGCGACCTCTAGCCTTATCTGCTGGCTCACTCTTAAGTTTGTATGTTCTGCCTCTTCCTGCCACACTCTGATTATCATTTCCTTTATTGCTACTTCGCTCTCTTGCCTTCTCCTCTCTCTTTAAATTATCACATGATCTCTTGATCCCTTGCCCCCACTAGTTAGTTTAAAGCCCTCTCTATTGCCCTTGTTATATGACTCACCAGAACAGTGGTCCCAGCACAGTTCAGGTGAAGACCATCTAAATGGTACAGCTCCCACTTTCCCCAGTACTGGTGCCAGTGCCCCATGAACTGAAACCCATTTTTCCCACACCAATCTTTGAGCCACATATTTAACTCTCTAATCTTATTTACTCTACACCAACTTGCTCATGGCTCAGGTAATAATCCAGAGATTATTAACTTTGAGGTTCTGCCTTTTAATTTAGCCCCTAGCTGCTCATATTCCCTACACAGAACCTCTTTCCTCGTTCCATCTATGTTGTTGGTACCCACGTGGACCACAACAACTGGATCCTCCCCCTCCCACTGTAAGTTCCTCTCAAGCCCTGAGCAGATGTCCCAAACTCTGGCACCAGGCAGGCAACACAGCTTTCTGGACTCTCGCTCTTGGCCGCAAAGAACTGTGTCTATCCCCCTGACGATACTGTCCCAGACTACCATGACATTCCTGTTTACTCCCGCCCCCCCCCCGTTTGAGTGGCTTCCTGTACCATGGTGCCATGGCCAGTTTGCTCATCCACCCTGCAGCCCCCAGTCTCATCCATACAAGCTGAAAGAATCTCAAACCTGTTGGACTATTGCAAGGGCTGAGCCTCCTCCACTTCTGCCTTCTCGATCCTCTTTCCTGCCTCACTCGTAGTCACACCCTCTTGTCCCTGACCACTGACCAAATCAGAAGACCCTATCCTATAGGTTGTGAGTGCCTTCAGGTATAAAGTGTCCAGGTAACATCCCCCCTCCCTGATGCATCGCAGTGTCTGTAGCTCGGCCTCCAGCTCGTTGACTCTGAGCTGAAACTCCCCGAGCCGCAGACACTTACTGTGGACGTGTTTGCCGTGGATCACACTGGTGTTCACCAGCTCCCACATATTGCAGCTGTAACACAACACCTGCACCGCCATCTTTATCATGTGTTAATTTATTTTTCTTAATTCATTAATGAATTAATCATTTATAAACCCCACTACAACTAAGCTCCACTACCAATAAGCTTTATTACTGCTGGTAAACCTTACGACTACTAATAAAACCTTACTAATAAATTACCTGAGTCTCAGAAGATCCTGATTCTGTGCTCCGTTATGACTCTATGATGAAGTATCGTGAAAAATGCTCATGCAAGGAAATACTTGACAGCAATGACATCAACCATGAGTGATTAAAGTTTAACTTTAGCGGTCAGTGTAAAAAACACAGGTGGAGGGATCCATTAACCATAGTACAGAAAGATAAAAGTTAGCAAAGCCTGTACTTCAAAGGATCAGGAAGACTTGTTTGAGAGAAATAGCTGTGGAATAAAGAACAACTGTTTACATAAATGATTGTCTTAAAAAGGAATTGGAAATAGATATGTCATGAGATCTTTTTTTTTAATCTGGGTTAGCTACCTTTGATAGTGATAAAATATGGTTTATAAAGGAACGTGGTGTTCAATAGTCCTTCAAAAAGCTCAAAAGATATAGACCTTGAAAGCTACTCTCTCTATACAGTTTGATTGCTTACTATGCTGGACATAATCAACATCCTTAGTAATGATGGGAGGAGGGGCAGGTCCTTAATAATGATGGGAGGGAAGGCCTTTAGCAACTGATATTGACGAGTCTTGGAGCTCCTGCCAGCCCACAGCCCCAAGAAATTGTACCTCCTGTCTCGGTGGGTTGGGGCCATTAATGGCAGCGATCAGGGCATCACACGCCAGCCTGGTGATATTGGAGCGCTGGGACGCCAACAGAACAACGAGAGCCTTCGCAATCCCCTCCTTCACATCATAATCAGCCGTCGCCAGAAGCATAATGAGCATCTCCGCAAACGCCTTCTCCGATAGATCCGGCGGAAAGTTCTAGAACATGCAGCAGGGGAAGAAAACCACACAGTCAGAGAAGGAACAGCAGAGGGTCAAGCGACTGGCCATCGAGCTGGCATCCCATGGGCAGCAGACTGACCAGAACAAGGGGCTGCCTTTTCTCAGCTGGGCTGGGAGTGAGGGTCTCTGCCCAGTCACCATCACACGCCTCTGTCAAGGGGGCAGAAGACAGTGGTGTAGTGGTAATGACACTGGACTAGTAACCCAGAAGCCCAGGCTAATCACCTGGCGACATGGGTTCAAATCCCACCTCAGCAACTGGTGGAATGTAAATTCAATTAATTAATAAAAAATCTGGATTTGGAAGCTAATCTCAGCAATGGTCATAGAATCAGAGTCATAGAGTCATAGAGTCATACAACATGGAAACAAGCCCTTTGGCCCATCCTGTCTGTACCGGCCATCAAGCACCTATCTATTCTAATCCCATTTTCTAGCACTTGACCGGTAGCCTTGTATGCTGTGGCGTTTCAAGTGCTCACATAAATGCTTTTTAAATGTTGTCAGAGTTCCTGCCTCTACCACCTCTTCAGGCAGTGCGTTCCAAATTCCAACCACCCTCTGAGTTAAACATTTTTTCCTCAAATCCCCTCTAAACCTCCTGCCCCTTACCTTAAATCTGTGCCCCCTGGTTATTGATCCCTCCGTGAAGGGAAAAAGTTTCTTCCTATCTACCCTATCTATGCCCCTCATAATTTTGTACACCTCAATCATGTCCCCTCTCAGCCTTCTCTGCTCGAAGGAAAACAACCCTAGCCTTTTCATTCTCTCTTCATAGCTGAAATGCTCCAGCCCAGGCAACATGTTGGTGAATCTCCTCTGCACCCTCTCCAGTGCAATCACATCCTTCCTATAGCTTTTTTTAATTCATTCATGGGATGTGGGCGTCGCTGGCCAGGCCAGCATTTATTGCCCATCCCTAATTGCCCTTGAGAAGGTGTTGATGAGCTGCCTTCTTGAACCGCTGCAGTCCATTTGGGGTAGTTACATCCACAGTGCTGTTAGGAAGGGAGTTCCAGGATTTTGACCCAGCGACAGTGAAGGAACGGCGATATAGTTCCAAATCAGGATGGTGTGTGACTTGGAGGGGAACTTGCAGGTGGTGGTGTTCCCATGTATTTGCTGCCCTTGTCCTTCTAGTTGGTAGAGGTCGCGGGTTTGGAAGGTGCTGTCTAAGGAGCCTTGTTGCATTGCTGCAGTGCATCTTGTAGATGGTACACACTGCTGCCTCTGTGCGTCAGTGGTGGAGGGAGTGAATGTTTGTAGATGGGGTGCCAATCAAGCGGGCTGCTTTGTCCTGGATGGTGTCGAGCTTCATGAGTGTTGTTGGAGCTGCACCCATCCAGGCAAGTGGAGAGTATTCCATCACACTCTTGACTTGTGCCTTGTTGATGGTGGACAGGCTTTGGGGAGTCAGGAGGTGAGTTACTTGCCTCAGGATTCCTAGCCTCTCACCTGCTCTTGTAGCCACAGTATTTATATGGCTACTCCAGTTCAGTTTCTGGTCAATGGTAGTCCCTAGGATGTTGATAGTGGGGGATTCAGCGATGGTAATGCCATTGAATGTCAGGGGGAGATGGTTAGATTCTCTCTTGTTGGAGATGGTCATTACCTGGCACTTAAGTGGCAAGTAACATTTGCGCCACATATCAGCCCAAGCCTGGATCTTGTCCTGGTCTTGCTGCATTTCTACCCTGACTGCTTCAGTATCTGAGGAGTCAAGAATGGTGCTGAACATTGTGCAATCATCAACGAACATCCCCACTTCTGACCTTATGATTGAAGGAAGGTCATTGATGAAGATGGTTGGGCCTAGGACACTACCCTGAGGAACTCCTGCAGTGATGTCCTGGAGCTCAGATGATTGACCTCCAACAACCACAACCATCTTCCTTTGTGCTAGGTATGACTCCAGCCAGCGGAGGGTTTTCCCCCTGATTCCCATTGACCTCAGTTTTGCTAGGGCTCCTTGATGCCATACTCGGTCAAATGCTGCCTTGATGTCAAGGGCAGTCACTCTCACCTCACCTCTTGAGTTCAGCTCTTTTGTCCATGTTTGAACAAAGGCTGTAATGAGGTCAGGAGCTGAGTCGCCCTGGCGGAACCCAAACTGAGCAAGTTATTACTGAGCAAGTTATTGCTAAGCAAGTGCCGCTTGATAGCACTGTTGATGACACCTTCCATCACTTTACTGATGATTGAGAGTAGGCTGTTGGGGCAGTAATTGGCTGGGTTGGACTTGTCCTACTTTTTGTATACAGGACATACCTGGGCATTGCAGGGTAGATGCCAGTGTTGTAGCTGTACTGGAACAGCTTGGCTAGGGGCGTGGCAAGTTCTGGAGCACAGGTCTTCAGTACTATTGCCGGAATATTGTCAGGGCCCATAGCCTTTGTAATATCCAGTGCCTTCAGTCGTTTCTTGATATCACGCGGAGTGAATTGAATTGGCTGAAGTCTGGCATCTGTGATGCTGGGGACTTCAGGAGGAGGCCGAGATGGATCATCAACTCGGCACTTCTGGCTGAAGATTGTTGCAAATGCTTCAGCCTTATCTTTCGCACTGATGTGCTGGGCTCCCCCATCATTGAGGATGGGGATATTTGTGGAGCCACCTCCTCCAGTTAGTTGTTTAATTGTCCACCACCATTCACGGCTGGATGTGGCTGGACTGCAGAGCTTAGATCTGATCCGTTGGTTATGGGAACGCTTAGCTCCGTCTATCGTTTGCTGCTTACGCAGTTTAGCACGCAGATAGTCCTGTGTTGTAGCTTCACCAGGTTGACACCTCATTTTGAGGTATGCCTGGTGCTGCTCCTGGCATGCCCTCCTGCACTCTTCATTGAACCAGGGTTGGTCTCCTGGCAATGGGTTGGGGCCAGGCCATGAGGTTACAGATTGTGGTTGAGTACAATTCTGCCGATGGCCCACAGAGCCTCCTGGATGCCCAGTTTCGCATTGTTAGATCTGTTCGAAATTGATGCCATTTAGCACAGTGGTAGTGCCATACAACACGATGGAGGGTATCCTCAATGTGAAGGCTGGACTTTGTCTCCACAAGGATGGTGCAGTGGTCACTTCGACCAGTACTGTCATGGACAGATGCATCTACGGCAGGCAGATTGGTGAGGACGAGGTCAAGTATGTTTTTCCCTCTTGTTGGTTCCCTCACCACCTGCCGCATACCCAGTCTAGCAGCTATGTCCTTTAGGACTCGGCCAGCTGTGGTGCTACTGAGCTACTCTTGGTGATGGACATTGAAGTTCCCCCACCCAGAGTACATTCTGTACCCTCGCCACCCTCAATGCTTCCCCCAAATGCTGTTCAACATGGAGGATGGAGGGCGGTAGGTGGTAATCTGTCAAGGAAACCTCCTGCTATGTTTGATCTGATGCCATGAGACTTCATGGGGTCCAGAGTCGATGTTGAGGACTCCCAGAGCAACTCCCTCCCTACTGTATACCACTGTGCCACCACCTCTGGTGGGTCTGCCCTGCCGGTAGGACAGGACATACCCAGGGAAGTTGATGGCAGTGTCTGGGACATAGTCATACTCACGGAATCATACCTTACAGACAACGTCAGGCTGTTGCTTGACGAGTCTGTGGGACAGCTCTCCCAACTTTGGCACAATCCCCCAGATGTTAGTAAGGAGGACTTTGCAGGGTCGACAGGGCTGGGTTTGCCGTTGTCATTTCTGGTGCCTAGGACGATGCCGGATGGTCCATCCGGTTTCATTCCTTTTTATTGATTTCGTAGCAGTTAGATGCAACTGAGTGGCTCGCTAGGCCATTTCAGAGGGCATGTAAGAGTCAACCACATCGCTGTGTGTCTGGAGTTACATGTAGGCCAGATCAGGTAAGGACAGCAGATTTTCTTCCCTAAAGGACACTAGTGAACCAGATGGGTTTTTACAACAATCGACAATGGTTTCATGGCCATCATTAGACTTGCTTTTTAATTCCAGATTTATTAATTGAATTTAAATTCCACCTTCTGCTGTGGTGGGATTTGAACCCATGTCCCCAGAGCAATACCCTGGGTCTCTGGGTTACTAGTCCAGCGATAATACCACTACGCCACCGCCTCCCCTAATGTCCTTTAGGGAAGGACACCTTACCTGGTCTGGCCTACATGTGACTCCAGACCCACAGCAATGTGGTTGACTCTTAACCGCTTCTGAAATGGCCTAGCAAGGCACTAGGTTGTACCAAACCACTACAGAAAAGTCAATGGACTGCAGGGGTTCAAGAAGGCAGCTCACAACAACTGGGGCTGAAGCAATGTTTTATAAAGGTTTAACATAACCACCCTGTTTTTGTACTCTTTGCCTCTATTAATAAATCCAAGGATTCCATATGATGTGGAACAATACACCCAATTGGGAAAAGGGGGCAAGAAAAGCTCCAATTTGAATCCATCACAAGGACAGCAGAAAATAATTCAGGTAAATGTGTTGTGAAATCAGCTTTTAACTGAATCACTCAGAACAAAACATGTGAGGACACCAGCCTCGCAGTTTAACAACTGACCACTCAAAATATTGTCCGTGCAATTCAATTAAATCTCTGATTGTTAGTTGTGATAACATTCACCAAGTCCTACAGCTCAGCCCCACCTGGGAGGGAGCACAGCCCCACCTGGGCGGGAGCACAGTCCCACCTGGGCGGGAGCTCAGCCCCACCTGGGCGGGAGCACAGCCCCACCTGGGCGGGAGCACAGCCCCACCTGGGCGGGAGCTCAGCCCCACCTGGGCGGGAGCACAGCCCCACCTGGGCGGGAGCACAGCCCCACCTGGGAGGGAGCACAGCCCCACCTGGGCGGGAGCACAGTCCCACCTGGGCGGGAGCACAGCCCCACCTGGGCGGGAGCACAGCCCCACCTGGGCGGGAGCACAGCCCCACCTGGGAGGGAGCACAGCCCCACCTGGGCGGGAGCACAGCCCCACCTGGGAGGGAGCACAGCCCCACCTGGGCGGGAGCACAGCCCCACCTGGGCGGGAGCACAGCCCCACCTGGGCGGGAGCTCAGCCCCACCTGGGCGGGAGCTCAGCCCCACCTGGGCGGGAGCTCAGTCCCACCTGGGCGGGAGCTCAGTCCCACCTGGACACCGAGGAAAAGACACTCACTGACTCACATACAGACAACAATCTCTCGATAGCATCGAGAAATCCCAATGAGCAGGTTGTTGACGGAACGTTTGCAGTGTTAAATTCTTACACTGGCATCTGCATTGGGGAATAACTTCTCAAACCAGGCGTATCCCCGGAATAGCGCGACAACGCTCGGGACAGTAGGTGGAGTGGGAACATCCTTCACCAGCGTCGATCGCCTTCGGATGATTAGACTATTCCTCATTGCAGCTGTGGAGAATTTCCGCTCTTTCTCTTCCTGTGCACAGAAGTTATTCAACAATTCAGATATTTAGTGGCATCATCAAAAACTCCCATGACAGGTACAGCATGGGGTTAGATACAGAGTAAAGCTCCCTCTACACTGTCCCCCATCAAACACTCCCGAGGCAGGTACAGCATGGGGTTAGATACAGAGTAAAGCTCCCTCTACACTGTCCCCCATCAAACACTCCCAGGACAGGGACAGCACGGGGGTTAGATACAGAGTAAAGCTCCCTCTACACTGTCCCCCATCAAACACTCCCAGGACAGGGACAGCACGGGGGTTAGATATAGAGTAAAGCTCCCTCTACACTGTCCCCATCAAACACTCCCGAGGCAGGTACAGCATGGGGTTAGATACAGAGTAAAGCTCCCTCTACACTGTCCCCATCAAACACTCCCGAGGCAGGTACAGCATGGGGTTAGATACAGAGTAAAGCTCCCTCTACACTGTCCCCATCAAACACTCCCGAGGCAGGTACAGCATGGGGTTAGATACAGAGTAAAGCTCCCTCTACACTGTCCCCCATCAAACACTCCCAGGACAGGGACAGCATGGGGGTTAGATACAGAGTAAAGCTCCCTCTACACTGTCCCCCATCAAACACTCCCAGGACAGGGACAGCACGGGGGTTAGATACAGAGTAAAGCTCCCTCTACACTGTCCCCCATCAAACACTCCCAGGACAGGGACAGCACGGGGGTTAGATACAGAGTAAAGCTCCCTCTACACTGTCCCCCATCAAACACTCCCAGGACAGGGACAGCACGGGGGTTAGATACAGAGTAAAGCTCCCTCTACACTGTCTCCCATCAAACACTCCCAGGACAGGGACAGCACGGGGGTTAGATATAGAGTAAAGCTCCCTCTACACTGTCCCCATCAAACACTCCCGAGGCAGGTACAGCATGGGGTTAGATACAGAGTAAAGCTCCCTCTACACTGTCCCCATCAAACACTCCCGAGGCAGGTACAGCATGGGGTTAGATACAGAGTAAAGCTCCCTCTACACTGTCCCCCATCAAACACTCCCAGGACAGGGACAGCACGGGGGTTAGATACAGAGTAAAGCTCCCTCTACACTGTCCCCCATCAAACACTCCCAGGACAGGGACAGCACGGGGGTTAGATACAGAGTAAAGCTCCCTCTACACTGTCCCCCATCAAACACTCCCAGGAGAGGGACAGCACGGGGGTTAGATACAGAGTAAAGCTCCCTCTACACTGTCTCCCATCAAACACTCCCAGGACAGGGACAGCACGGGGGTTAGATATAGAGTAAAGCTCCCTCTACACTGTCCCCATCAAACACTCCCGAGGCAGGTACAGCATGGGGTTAGATACAGAGTAAAGCTCCCTCTACACTGTCCCCATCAAACACTCCCGAGGCAGGTACAGCATGGGGTTAGATACAGAGTAAAGCTCCCTCTACACTGTCCCCCATCAAACACTCCCGAGGCAGGTACAGCATGGGGTTAGATACAGAGTAAAGCTCCCTCTACACTGTCTCCCATCAAACACTCCCAGGACAGGGACAGCACGGGGGTTAGATATAGAGTAAAGCTCCCTCTACACTGTCCCCATCAAACACTCCCAGGAGAGGGACAGCACGGGGTTAGATACAGAGTAAAGCCAGCAGAGAGAGAAGACTTTTGAGCCTGGGTTCATGTCCAGGTTGCATGTCACCTTGGCATATGGTTATTACATTTTATTCCTCTTGACACAGGGAATAACAGCCTATCTTACAATGCAGGATGACTGGGAGGTGGGGGAGGGGTGGTTTGTTGCTTTCAATGGAATTAAGGTTACAGTACCACATGGATCCTGCTGGTGGCAGTGCTGAGTCTAATAGCTCACCAGCGACATCAATAGGGCTGCAGCAGCACAGCAGCTGTTTGCAAAGTGTAAAAACTTCCTTTATTGATTGATCTGAAACATGAGGGGTTAAACTTCAACTGCATTGGGGTGCAAACTGGGCGATTCAGGCCAGGTGTGCGACAGGGTCCCCCATTTTCTACAAACCTTTTAGCTCCCCTTCAAACTTTAGTTTTAACCCTATGATTTTAGCTTTGTTCACAGTTAAGCGGCACAAACTCTGTACATTCAAACATTTAACAAAACCTTGCTTATTGTAGGGATAGAGAGAGACACACAGGGACAGACAGATAATTGGGGAAACAGAGAGACACAGGGACACAGAAAAGTACACAGTTAGAAGCATACAGAGACAGTCACAAACAGAGTGACTGATATGCAGACAGAAGCTAAGAGGTATTTAAGAGGAATGATACTGAAAGACACACAGGACATCGACAGAGGTCAATATATGAGGCATATACAGTGATATTTGTGCTCTAAATAGCACAGAAATCTGTACTTTATACACACATAGAAATCAGTGTAAATCTGGACAATGTTGCAGGAACTGGAGAAGTTACAAGCATTAAACCATGATTATAGAGAGAGATAGAGAGAGCAGGGTGATGGCGACACAGATGAAGGGCGGGAAACATACCACAGGAACAGGGACAGGAACATCAACGTTGCTCTCTGCCTGCTCCTCCATTTTGCGACGTTCCTCCTCCATTACTGCTTCCAGTTTCTCCAGGAAGATGCTAGAACGCTTAGTCGATGTATATAAGGGCTGAAAAAGTTCAGGGGTTAGCAATTTGAGCGACAGGACATCGATAGGAAATAGCGAAACACCACTGTCTACCATTCTCCAGTCTGAAAAACAACCATTAACCACAACTTACTGTTTCCTGTCTTTAAGACAATTTTTTATCCAAACTGACACCGATCCTCCGATTCCATGAGCCTCAATTTTGTTAACCAGCCTTTTATGTGGTACTTTGTCAAACACTTTTTTAAAATCCATATAAACTACATCCACTGCAGTTCCCTCATCAACCTTCTCTGTTACTTCATCAAAACATTCAATTAGTCAAGTACAATCTTCCTTTTACAAATCCAGGTTGGCTCTCCTTAATTAAGTCGAACCTCTCCAAGTGGCTGTTGATTTTTTCCCCGTTTATTGTTTCTAAAACCTTACCCACCACTGATGCTAACCGGACCAGCATGTAGTTACTACAACTGTCCTTATGCCCTTTCTTGAATAAGGGTGTCACATTTGCCACTCCCCAATCCTCTGGCACCTCTCTCATGTCTAGGGAAGATTATGAAAAGCCCTTCCACTATCTCCATCCCCACTTCCTCTAGCAACCTGGGATACAAGCCATCCGGACCAGGTGACTTATCCACTCTAAGCATAGCCAACCTTTCCTGCCTATCAATTTTCACCCCATCCATTACCTCGACCATCTCCACTTGTACTGATATTTTGTCAGCATCCTCTTCCCTAGTAATCACTGATACAAAGTACCCATTAAGTATTCTAGCCTTGCCTTGCACTTCTAAACATATATCACCCTCTTTGTCCCTAATCGGCCCCACCCCAGCTCTTACTACCCACTTCATATTTCCATGCTTCCCTCTCAGCTTATTGGCTTTGGCCTGGTTCTCAGTTGAAGAATTCACCTGACATGCCTCATACTGTGTCCTTTTTTTGTTTCATCATATTCTCTATCTCCCTCATCATCCAAGGAGCCCTGGCTTTGGTTCCTCTACCTTTCTCCTTTGTTGGAATGTTCCTAGCCTACACCTGAAACATCTCCTCCCTAAAAGATCACCCATTGTTCTGTTTCAGTTTTTCCTGTCAGTCTTTGGTTCCATTTCACCAGGTCTAGATCCCCTCTCATCCCATTGAAGTTAGCTCTCTTCCAATTTAGAAGTTCTGCTTTAGATTGTTCTTTGCTCTTTTCCATTACCAATCTAAACCTCATGATATGATGATCACTCTTCCCAAAGTGTTTCCCCACAGACACTTCATCCACTTGGCCCACTTCATTTCCCAGCACCAGATCCAGCAATGCCTCCTTCCTGGTTGGACCGAGAGTTTACTGGTCAAGGAAGTTCTCCTGAACACATTTCAGAAATACCTCCCCCTCCTTACCCTTTACTCTAAAATTATCTGAGTCAATATTTGGGTCATTAATAGTTCTTGCACATCACTATGATTTCCTTGCAGATTTGCTCCTCTATCTCTCACTCATTGTTTGGGGGTCTATAGAATACCCCCAGTAGTGTGATCATACCCTTTTTGCTTCTCAACTCTAACCAAATGGATTCTGTCATTGCTCCCTCAAGGCTGTCCTCTCTTTCCAACACGACAATGTCTTCCCTCATCTGAACGGTCACCCCACCTTCCGGTTTTCCTTCCCTATCTTTACTGAACACTTTGTATCCTTGATTATTAAGCGCCCGGACCTCACCATTTTTAAACCACAGGCTGTATTTTATGCAGAAGGTGGGGCTCCTGGCGCCCGGTTTAAGGAGGCGGGATCCCCATCCCTTTAAAGACTTTATCGGGATGGAGATCCCGCCCTCAAGAGCTGCCAGCCAATCACAGTGCCGGCAGCTCAGCAGAGCCATTGTTGGTTCTGGAACCCTGGAAAAGAGGCAGGTGAGGCGGGGGTCACGGGGCCAGTCCGTAAGGCCCCAGCAAGGGGGAGTGGAGGTAGTAGACGTTCGGTCCAGGGGGAGAGGGGTCCTAGAGTCCCAGGGGCGTAAAGTTGTTCCTGCGGTGGGGAGGGGGGGGGGGGGGGGGGGTGGGGGGAGTCCACTGTGCCACAAAGTGCCCACGAAGGAGAGACTCCCACCCCCCCCGCCCCCCCTGCTTTTGATAAGATCCCAGCAGTGGCGGGAAAGGGCCCTTAAATAGCCGTTAAAATGCCACTTAAGGGCCTCAGTTGTCCTCTGAGCAGGAAGGCCGTTGTCGGCTTAACCCGTCCCCGGTAGAATCGGAACCGGGATTCCCAGCATCGAGTTCTGTGATGGCCGATTCTCAGCCCCCCCACCCCCCACCATGAAACCTGCCATCAGGATGAGAACAAATTCCAGCCCCATGTTTCTGTTATTGCCACTGCATTATATTCCCACATGGCTATTTGTGCCTGCAGCTCACCAACATTATTCACCACACTTTCTGTGTTTACATATGTACATTTGCATTCCGCATGTTCCTTCCTAGCTTCTGTGTAATACGGCACTACCTCCCTCTCCAATACTATCCAACCTGAGGAGTAAATGTTGAATTCGCTAACAAGACTCTCTATCTCAGTCAGCTGCAGGTTAGCTGCTTTACTGAGGGGCAGGCTGAGGCTGAGACTGGGGTGTGTGGGCGGGACAGGGGGGAGAGAAAAGTGTCCGGTTAACTTCAAAAGAGCCTGATCTGGGAATAGGCAGTGCTGTGCACGCATGTGACACTTGGCTGCTTAGATATAGACAGGAAAGGTGGTGATAATCGAGGGAGGAGGGGGTTCACTGCCCTTCTCACAGGAGAGAGTGCAACCTGGAAATTCGGGGTACGAAACCCCAATCACAGAAATCGACAATATTCCCAGGCATCTTCTACTGTAACCTTCCATTGAGGGAGTGATGTCAGGAAGATGATCTTCACAGAGAGAGTAGTGAAAATCTGTAATCAGCTCCCCAAAAGATGCTGCGGGGGTGGGGGGGGGGGGGGGCAGGGAGGTGGTCAGTCAATACAGCTTTCAAACCTGAGATTGATAGATGTTTTTTGGGGTAAGGGTATGGATGAGCAAGGCTAAATGGGGTTGAGATACAGATCAGCCATGGGGTGTGACTGACCATTCTCCTTGCCCAATTAGACCAGCCTCCAGGTCTTGGCCGAGATGGTGAGCTATTCCACGGTGGGAGGCAGAAGGGCTGAGTCTTGGTTACTGGGTCCCTCTGGTTGACACTCACCAGTCGTCTCTCCTCCCCCTCACACCCGTCTCTCCCCACTTCCCGCCCCATCCCCCGCCCCTATCCCCACCCCCCTCCCCCGCCCCTATCCCCACCCCTTCCCCTCTGCACCCATTTTCCACCATTATCCCCATTCTCTCCCTATCCCTTCCCACCTATCCACCTCCTCTATCTCCTCCCTTTCCCCTCCACACCCATTCCTTTTTGCACACCATCTCCACCCTTCCATTGCCTCCCCTTTCTTCCCCTCACTCTCCCCATCCTTCCTCTCCCACCTGCATCTCCTCGCATCCCATCCCCTATATTCTCCCCCCCACCTCCCCTATTCCCTCTCCCTTCCCTATCCCATCCCCCTCCCACCCTCTCTCCAACCATCTCCCTTTGCAACCTCCCCTCCCCTCACTTATCCATTTCCCACTCCCTATCCTCTGCCCTATCCCCTCCCCTCCCAATCTCTTTTCTCTTACACCTATACTCTCCCCCCTCTCCCACAACCCTTTTCCTTCCCCCTCCCATTTCCCTCTCCCCACCTCCTCCCCTCCCATCCCTACCCCCTATTGCCACCCCCTCCCCCCCCCCCCACCCCCCCATTCCCCACGCCCACAACCCTGCAGAAGAGTGTACAGTTACAGTACCTGCATTTCCTTAGACAGCCTCAACTCCTCTTTGGACTCGGTCTTCATCTCCACCTTGAGCTCCAGTTCGGACTCAGCTTGTGACATCGACTCAGACTCCAGGATTTCCCACGGCTCCAGGGGCCAGAGGAGACGCAAAAACACCGAATTGGGGATGAAGCCGTCCAGGGCAATGGGGATGAAGGGGGTTCTTACCCAACTGGGTAATCCCCTGGCCTGTAGAACAGAGAAACCAACCCAAGACTAACAACTAACATCATGCTGATAGAGATTAAATCTGACCCGCACATTAATCTAACAGGCAAGTGCTGGAAATTCGGGAAGTAAGAAAGAATTTCCATTTAAAAAGTGTTCATCACCACCTCAGGACAGCCCAAAACACATTAGAATTAGAATTAGAATTAGAACATTACAGCGCAGTACAGGCCCTTCGGCCCTCGATGTTGCGCCGATCATCTGACCTACACTATTCCATTTTCATCCAAATGTCTATCCAATGACCACTTAAATGCCCTTAAAGTTGGCGAGTCTACTACTGTTGCAGGCAGAGCGTTCCACGCCCCTACTACTCTCTGCGTAAAGAAACTACCTCTCACATCTGTCCTATATCTTTCACCCCTCAACTTAAAGCTATGTCCCCTCGTGTTTGCCATCATCATCCGAGGAAAAAGACTCTCACTATCCACCCTATCTAACCCTCTGATTATCTTGTATGTCTCTATTAAGTCACCTCTCCTCCTCCTTCTCTCTAACGAAAACAACCCCAAGTCCCTCAGCCTTTCCTCGTAAGACCTTCCTTCCATACCAGGCAACATCCTAGTAAATCTCCTCTGCACCCTTTCCAAAGCTTCCACATCCTTCCTATAATGCGGTGACCAGAACTGCACGCAATACTCAAGGTGCGGCCTCACCAGAGTTTTGTACAGCTGCAGCATGACCTCGTGGCTCCGAAACTCGATCCCCCTACTAATAAAAGCTAACACACCATATGCCTTCTTAACAGCCCTATTAACCTGGGTAGCAACTTTCAGGGATTTATGTACCTGGACACCAAGATCTCTCTGCTCATCTACACTACCAAGAATCTTCCCATTAGCCCAGTACTCTGCATTGCTGTTACTCCTTCCAAAGTGAATCACCTCACACTTCTCCGCATTAAACTCCATTTGCCATCTCTCAGCCCAGCTCTGCAGCCTATCTATGTCCCTCTGTACCCTACAACACCCTTTGACACTATCCACAACTCCACCGACCTTCGTGTCATCCGCAAATTTACTAACCCACCCTTCTACACCCTCATCCAGGTCATTTATAAAAATGACAAACAACAGTGGCCCCAAAACAGAACCTTGCGGTACACCACTAGTAACTAAACTCCAGGATGAACATTTGCCATCAACCACCACCCTCTGTCTTCTTTCAGCTAGCCAATTTCTGATCCAAAGCTCTAAATCACCTTCAACCCCATACTTCCGTATTTTCTGCAATAGCCTACCGTGGGGAACCTTATCAAACGCCTTACTGAAATCCATATACACCACATCCACTGCTTTACCCTCATCCACCTGTTTGGTCACCTTCTCGAAAAACTCAATAAGGTTTGTGAGGCACGACCTACCTTTCACAAAACCGTGCTGACTATCGCAAATGAACTTATTCTTTTCAAGATGATTATAAATCCTATCTCTTATAACCCTTTCCAACATTTTACCCACAACCGAAGTAAGGCTCACAGGTCTATAATTACAAGGGCTGTCTCTACTCCCCTTCTTGAACAAGGGGACAACATTTGCTATCCTCCAGTCCTCCGGCACTACTCCTGTCGACAATGACGACATAAAGATCAACAACAACGGTTCTGCAATCTCCTCCCTGGCTTCCCAGAGAATCCTAGGATAAATCCCATCTGGCCCAGGGGACTTATCTATTTTCACTCTTTCCAAAATTGCTAACACCTCCTCCTTGTGAATCTCAATCCCATCTAGCCTAGTAGGCTGTATCTCAGTAATCTCCTCGGCAACATTTTCTTTCTCTACTGTAAATACTGACGAAAAATATTCATTTAACGCTTCCCCTATCTCCTCTGATTCCGCACACAACTTCCCACTACTATCCTTGATTGGCCCTGTTCTAACTCTTATCATTCGTTTATTCCTGATATACCTATAGAAAGCCTTAGGGTTTTCTTTGATCCTATCCGCCAATGACTTCTCGTGTCCTCTCCTTGCTCTTCTTAGCCCTCCCTTTAGATCCTTCCTGGCTAGCTTGTAACTCTCAAGCGCCCTAACTGAGCCTTCACGTCTCATCCTAACATAAGCCGCCCTCTTCCTCTTGACAAGCGCTTCAACTTCTTGAGTAAACCACGGCTCCCTCGCTCGACAACTTCCTCCCTGCCTGACAGGTACATACTTATCAAGGACACGCATTAGCTGCTCCTTGAATAAGCTCCACATTTCGTTTGTGCCCATCCCCTGCAGTTTCCTTCCCCATCCTACACATCCTAAATCTTGCCTAATCGCATCATAATTTCCTTTCCCCCAGCTATAATTCTTGCCCTGCGGTATATACCTGTCCCTGCCCATCGCTAAGGTAAACCTAACCGAATTGTGATCACTATCGCCAAAGTGCTCACCTACATCTAAATCGAACACCTGGCCGGGTTCATTACCCAGTACCAAATCCAATGTGGCATCGCCCCTGGTTGGCCTGTCCACATACTGTGTCAGAAAACCCTCCTGCACACACTGGACAAAAACAGACCCATCTAAAGTACTCGAACTATAGTATTTCCAGTCAATATTTGGAAAGTTAAAGTCCCCCATACCCACTACCCTGTTACTCTCGCTCCTGTCGAGAATCATCTTCGCTATCCTTTCCTCTACATCTCTGGAACTATTCGGAGGTCTATAGAAAACTCCCAACAGGGTGACCTCTCCTCTCCTGTTTCTAACCTCGGCCCATACTACCTCAGTAGACGAGTCCTCAAACGTCCTTTCTGCCGCTGTAATACTTTCCTTGATTAACAATGCCACACCCCCCCCTCTTTTACCCTCTTCTCTGTTCTTACTGAAACATCTAAATCCCGGAACCTGCAACATCCATTCCTGCCCCTGCTCTACCCATGTCTCTGAAATGGCCACAACATCAGGATCCCAGGTACCAACCCATGCTGCAAGCTCACCCACCTTATTCCGGATGCTCCTGGCGTTGAAGTAGACACACTTTAAACCAAGTTCTTGCTTGCCAGTGCCCTCTTGCGTCCCTGTAACCTTATCCCCTACCTCACTACTCTCAACAGCCTGTACACTGGAACTACAATTTAGGTTCCCATTCCCCTGCTGAATTAGTTTAAACCCCCCCGAAGAGCACTAGCAAATCTCCCCCCCAGGATATTGGTACCCCTCTGGTTCAGGTGAAGACCATCCTGTTTGTAGAGGTCCCACCTACCCCAGAAAGAGCCCCAATTATCCAGGAAACCAAAACCCTCCCTCCTACACCATCCCTGCAGCCACGTGTTCAACTCCTCTCTCTCCCTATTCCTCTCTTCGCTAGCACGTGGCACGGGCAACAACCCAGAGATAACAACTCTGGTTGTTCTCGCTCTAAGCTTCCACCCTAGCTCCCTGAATTTCTGCCTTAAATCCCCATCTCTCTTCCTACCTATGTCGTTGGTGCCTATGTGGACCACGACTTGGGGGTGCTCCCCCTCCCCCTTAAGGATCCCAAAAACACGATCAGAGACATCACAGCCAATGAACTGTCAGAAATTTGGAAGCAAATTTGCAGACAGCAAGATCCCACAAATAGCAATGAGATAAATGATCAGATAATCTGTCTTCTGTCATGTTAGTTAAGAGATAAATATTGGCCAAGCCAAGAGGGAAAACTCCCCTGCTCTTCGAAATAGTGCCGATGGAATATTTTACGTCCACCCAAGAGGGCAGATGGGGCTTCAGTTTAACATCTCATTCAAAAGACGGCAGATCCGACAGTGCAGCACTCCCTCAGTACTGACCCTCCGACAGTGCAGCACTCCCTCAGCACTGACCCTCCGACAGTGCAGCACTCCCTCAGCACTGACCCTCCGACAGTGCAGCACTCCCTCAGCACTGACCCTCCGACAGTGCAGCACTCCCTCAGCACTGACCCTCCGACAGTGCAGCGCTCCCTCACTACTGACCCTCCGACAGTGCAGCACTCCCTCAGTACTGACCCTCAGGGTGGCACAGTGGCGCAGTGGTTAGCACCGCAGCCTCACAGCTCCAGGGACCCGGGTTCGATTCCGGGTACTGCCTGTGTGGAGTTTGCAAGTTCTCCCTGTGACTGCGTGGGTTTTCTCCGGGTGCTCCAGTTTCCTCCCACAAGCCAAAAGACTTGCAGGTTGATAGGTAAATTGGCTATTATAAATTGTCACTAGTGTAGGTAGATGGTAGGAAAATATAGGGACAGGTGGGGATGTTTGGTGGGAATATGGGATTAGTGTAGGATTAGTATAAATGGGTGGTTGATGTTCGGCACAGACTCGGTGGGCCGAAGGGCCTGTTTCAGTGCTGTATCTCTAATCTAATCTAATCTGACCCTCCGGCAGTGCAGCACTCCCTCAGTACTGACCCTCCGGCAGTGCAGCACTCCCTCAGTACTGACCCTCCGACAGTGCAGCACTCCCTCAGTACTGACCCTCCGACAGTGCAGCACTCCCTCAGTACTGACCCTCCGACAGTGCAGCACACCCTCAGTACTGACCCTCCGACAGTGCAGCACACCCTCAGTACTGACCCTCCGACAGTGCAGCACACCCTCAGTACTGACCCTCCGGCAGTGCAGCACACCCTCAGTACTGACCCTCCAACAGTGCAGCACTCCCTCAGTACTGTACTGGGAGTGTCAGCTTGATTATGGGCTCAAGACTTCAGAGTTGGGGCTTGTACCCATGATATCTGAGTCGACTGTGCTGCACTGAGGAGGGGACGAGGCAGAAACAGTTTACATGCCGATGAGATCATTTGCCCTTTGAACCTTGACCCTGATCTCAGGGGGAGTTGGGGTGAAATCCCAAATCTCAAATGTGTAACCGCATGGGTGTGTGAGCAGACGTACTGCTCCAAGATGGCACTTACCATTTTCTCCTTGTCACTGACGAGTTCCCAGGGTTTTGGCAGAGCCAGTGGAGGGAAGAAGCCTCTGCTGATGGGTATACATTTATACGGACCCTCGAACAGACTCTTTGGTTTGATCAGCTTCTCACCAGGGTCATCCAACTCATCTTCGCAGATCTTACAAAATAAGACAGGAGCAGGTAAGACAGGGATCCGATTGGTACAGAGATCGAGAAAGCTAATATCCATAAAGCCTTTCTGCCAATCAGAGCTGAAACAGAGAGGGCAAGTTCCATTGCCCATTCCTGCATCTGCTCCAGCATAGGGAGCAGATTATCATCATCGCCTCCTACAGCACAGAAGGAGGCCATTCGACCCATCATGCCTATGCTGGTTCTTTGGCCAATTAGTCCCATTCCCCTGCTCTTTCCCCCACAGCCTCTGCAAATCTTTCCCTTCAAGTATTTATCCAGTTCCCCTTTTGCAAGTTATTATTGAATCTGTTTCCACCGCCCTTTCAGGCAGCACGTTCGAGATCACAACAACTCAATCCGTAAAATAATTCTCCTCATCTCCCCCTCTGGTTACCGACCCTCCTGCCACTGGAAACAGTTTCTCCTTATTTACTCTATCAAATCCTTCATGAATTTGAACATCTCAATTAAATCTCCCCTCAACTGCTTTAGTGCCTTTTCCAGAACTCCTTTTGGACTGGGAGGAGGTCACGTGACACCCTGCCCAACCCCTCAAGGAAACTTTAGCCCTCCTGTCAATTGTGGCCTCTCTTCCACCAACCCCTCCCCTCCTCACCCCTTGCAATGACAGAACCCTCCCCACTAACCAAACCCCAATCTCCGGCCTTGCCCCCTTTCCAATTGCCAGGGACCACCTCTGTTAAGTTCAGCAGGCCTTCTGGGTCCCCAGTCTTTTCCCTGTGCTCCCCAGCATCCTTCCTGTGAATACGGGGTCCCCAGTCTTTTCCCTGTGTTCTCCAGCATCCTTCCTGTGAATACTGGGATCCCCAGTCTTTTCCCTGTGTTCTCCAGCACCTTCCCTGTGAATACCGGGGTCCCCAGTCTTTTCCCTGTGTTCCCCATCACCTTCCCTATGAATACCAGGGTCCCCAGTCTTTTCCCTGTGTTCCCCAGCACCTTCCCTGTGAATACCGGGTCCCCAGTCTTTTCCCTGTGTTCCCCATCACCTTCCCTATGAATACCGGGGTCCCCAGTCTTTTCCCTGTGTTCCCCATCACCTTCCCTATGAATACCAGGGTCCCCAGTCTTTTCCCTGTGTTCCCCAGCACCTTCCCTGTGAATACCAGGGTCCCCAGTCTTTTCCCTGTGTTCCCCAGCACCTTCCCTGTGAATACCGGGTCCCCAGTCTTTTCCCTGTGTTCCCCATCACCTTCCCTATGAATACCGTGGTCCCCAGTCTTTTCCCTGTGCTCCCCAGCATCCTTCCTGTGAATAGCGGGTCCCCAGTCTTTTCCCTGTGTTCCCCAGCACCTTCCCTGTGACTACCGGGTCCCCAGTCTTTTCCCTGTGTTCTCCAACACCTTCCCTGTGAATACTGGGGTCCCCAGTCTTTTCCCTGTGTTCACCAACACCTTCCCTGTGAATACCGGGGTCCCCAGTCTTTTCCCTGTGTTCTCCAACACCTTCCCTGTGAATACCGGGGTCCCCAGTCTTTTCCCTGTGTTCTCCAGCACCTTCCCTCTGAATACTAGGGCCACAGTTTCTGTAACAAAGGCTTGTGATACCAATATCATTTCGTTGCCTCTTTAGGGGCAAGAAGCATTTTCAGGAAAGCACGAGAAGGAATCCATATTTCTACAATTCATTTCAAACATGTAAGTGCTGGAAATGCACAGATGGTCAGTTATAGGGTCAGAAGGAGGCCATTCAGCCCCTCGGGCCTGTTCCGCCATTCAGTCAGATCATGGCTGATCTGTATCAATTCCATTTGCCCAGCTTTGCACCATATTCCTCGATACCTTTACCCAATTGAGACAAACAGTGAAAGAGGCACAACACAGACAAAGAGACAGAAACAGAGACTGATACTGAGGCAGAGACACAGAGACACACCGATACAGACGCAGAGTCGGAGACATAGACAGAGACACAGAGACAGACAGAAACAGACACAGGGACAGAGACCCATGCAGGCCCAATGTTTGGGGCTGACCCTTTTCTTATTGGTGTAGTGCGACTCCCCTCTCTTCACCGCCTCCCCCACCACACTATTCTGGGGTGACTGTGATTCTTCCCACCTCCACCCCCACCTCCCCGCAACTCTTCTGGGCAGACTGTGGCACCACCCCCCCCCCCCCCCCCCACACTATTCCAGGGAGCTGTGACCTGATGCTGACCTCTATCTTGGGAGTTTCGACATAGAAAAGCTGCATGTATTTCCTGAAGCCTTCCTCACAGATTTCCTTTGTACGTGGAGGCTTCGCCTTGCTCTTGAGCTCCCCGCGCTGGATCAGACGAATTTCCTCATCTCTCACAGCCAGCAATGCATAAGCCTGGAATAGGACAGAGAGGTCAGAGGTTATCAGACACCACTAATATCAGTAAGAAGGGCAGCAGATGCATGGGAATACCAGCACTTGCAAGTTCTCCTCCAAGCCACACACCATCCTGACTTGGGGAGGCAGTGGTATATTGGTATTGTCACTGGACTAGTAATCCAGAGCCCAGCTTAATGCTCTGGGGCATGGGTTCGAATCCCACAACAGCAGATGGTGAAATTTGAATTCACCCACAGCAATGTGGTTGACTCTGAAATGGCCTAGCAAGCCATTCAGTTCAAGGGCAATAAGGGATGGGCAATAAATGCTGGCCTAACCAGTGACGCCCACAAATGAATAAATTTGGAAATAAAAGCAAAATACTGCAGGTGCTGGAAATCTGAGATAAAAACAAGAAATGCTGGAAATGCTCAGCAGGTCAGGCAGCATCTGTAGAGAGAGAAATAGAGTTAATCAGAACTGACAAATATTAGAAATGTAAAAGGTTATAAGCAAGTAAAGCGGGGGTGGGACAAGAGATAACAAAGGAGGTGTCGATAGGACAAGGTCACAGAGAATAACTGACCAGAAGGTCATGGAGCAAAGGCAAATGATATGTTAATGGTGTGGTGAAAGACAAAGCGTTTGTACAGAGAGGGTGTTAAGTGACAGAAAATTGAACAGCCTGGCCCCAAGCACAAACATGAAATAAAAACAGTGGGTAGGCACAGTAGAAACAAACTAAAATAAAATAAACGTGGAAATATATTGCTGTTCCTTAGGGTCAAGTGAGTCTGGTGAGAAGGAGTTTTAAGGGCTGATTTCTATCTAAAGTCTAGTTTTTTCTTCAATTTAGCAATTAACTAAAAATTAGTCCTTAAGTTAAGAGAAGTTAAGTTTTATTTCAGTCACGGAGCGGCTGCAGGACAGGCTTCTGGGGGAGGATGAACAGTCACAGGTCATGGTCCACATTGGTACCAATGACATGGGTAGGAAGAGGGATGAGGTCCTGAAAGCAGATTTTAGGGAGTTAGGAAAGAAATAAAAAAGCAGGACCTCAAGAGCAGTAATCTCAGGATTATCCCCAGTGCCACGTGCTGGTGAGCATAGGAATAGGAGAATGGACATCAGATTTCTGAGGCATTGGGATCGGTTCTGGGGCAGGTGGGACCTCTACAAGATGGATGGGCTACACCTTAACAGGACCAGAACTAACATCCCCGCAGGGAGATTTGCTGTTGGGGAGGGCTTAAACTAGCTTGTCAAGGGGATGGGAACCTGAGGGGTAACTCAAATAAGAAGGAAGTAAAGCTGGTTAAAGGAAGTCAAAAAGTAGCAAGTGACATTAGAAGGCAGGTGAAAGAAAGATGAACATCAACTAAGCTTAGAATGCAGAATGTCAAGACAACAAGGTTAAGGGCACTCTACCTGAATGCACGCAGCATTCGCAACAAGGTAGATGAGTTAAAGGCACAAATAGAGGTAAATGGGTATGATCTAATTGCCATTACGGAAATGTGGGAACAAGGTGACCAAGACTGGGAACTGAGTATTCAAAGATATTCAACATTTAGGAAAGACAGGCAAAATGGAAAAGGAAGTGGTGTTGCAGTGATAATAAGGGATGGCATCAGTACATTAATAAGGGAGGATCTCAGATCGGAAGAACAAAATGTGGAATCTGTCTGGATGGAGCTAAGAAACAGCAAAGGGCAGCAAACATTGGTAGGAGTTGTTTATAGGCCACCAAACAGTACTGGTAGTGTGGGGCATGGTATTAATCAGGAGATTAGAGAAGCATATAGCATCGGTAATACAGTAATCATGGGTGATTTCAATCTGCATATAGACTGGGTAAACCAAATGAGCACTAATGCTGTGCGGGACGAGTTTCTGGAGTGTGTTAGGGATGGTTTTCAGAACAGTATGTTGAGGAACTGACTAGAGAACAGGCAGTTTTAGATCTAGTGTTATGTAATGAGAAAGGGCTAATTATTAACCTTGTTGTAAAAGAACCTTTAGGGATGAGTGACCAGAATATGATAGAATTTTACATTATGTTTGAAAGTGAGGTAGTTCAATCGGAAGACAGGGTGTTAAATTTGAACAAAGGAAATTATGAAGGTATGAGGGGCAAATTGGCGGAGGTGGATTGGGAAAATACATTAAAAGGTATGACAGTACATAGTCAATGGCTAGTCTTTAAAGAAATATTTCATAGTTTACAGCAACTATACATTCCTTCAAGGCACAAAAACTCAAAAAGAAAAGTCAGTCAACCGTGGCTAACAAAGGAAGTTAAGAATTGTATAAGATTAAAAGAAAAGGCCAATAATGTTGCCAGAAATAGTAGTAAACCTGGCGTATTGGGAGGATTTTAGAATATAGTAAAGGAGGACCAAGAAACTGATAAAGAAAGGGAGAATAGAACATGAATGTAAACTGGCAAAACATAAAAACGGACTGTAAAAGCATAAAATGTGAGTCCATTACAGGCAGTCAGGAGAACCTATAATGGGGAATACAGAAATGACAGAGAAGCTAAATGATTACATAGTGTCGGTCTTCACTGAGGAACATACGAATTAGGAACAGGAGTAGGCCACTCGGCCCTTCGAAGATATAAAAAATCTCCCAGAATTAGAGATCTAAGGGATTAGGGGAATGAGAAATTGAAGGGAATTAGTATTAGTAAGAAGGTTATATTGGAGAAATTAATGGGACTGAAAGTTGATAAGTTCCCAGTTGATAAGTTCCCACTACATCCCAGAGTGTTGAAAGAGGTAGCTATGGAGATAGTGGATGCATTGGTGATCATCTTCCAAAATTCTATAGATTCTGGAATGGTTGCTGCAGATTGGAAGGTTGTTAATGTCACATCACTGTTTAAGGAAGGGAGAGAGAAAACCAGGAACTATAGACCTGTTAGTCTTACATCAGTAGTAGGGAAAATGCTAGAATCTATTCTAACGGATGTGATAAATGGACACTTGGATAATAATGATCTGTTTGGGCATAGTCAACATGGATTTATGAATGGGAAATCATTGATGAACCTGTTGCCGTTTTTTGAGGATGTTACTATTAGAATTGATAATGGGGAGTTGGTGGATGTAGTATATTTGGATTTTCAGAAGGTTATTGATAAAGATCCCCCACAGGAGATTGGTTAGCAAAATTAAAGGACATGGGATAGGAAGTAATATATTGGCATGGATTAAGGATTGGTTAACAGGCAAAAAACAGAGAGTAGGAATAAACAGGTCATTCTCACATTGGCAGGTAGTGACTAGTGGGATATGGCAAGGATCAGTACTTGGGCCCCAGTTGTTCACAATATATATATCAATGATTTGGATGTGGAGACCAAATGCAATATTTCAAAGAACGCAGATGACACAAAACTAGGTGGGACTGTGTGCTATGAGGAAGATGCAAAGCGGCTTCAAGAGGATTTGGACAGACTTAGTGAGTAGGCAAGAACGTGGCAGATGGAATATAATGTGGAATAATGCACCTGCAGTACTGTGTGCAGGTTTGGTCCCCTTACCTTCGGAAGGATATTATTGCCATAGAGGGAGTGCATTAAAGGTTCACCAGACTTGCTCCCGGGATGGCGGGACAGTCCTATGAAGAGAGATTGGGGAAACTAGGCCTGTATTCTCTAGAGTTTCGAAGAATGAGATGTGATCTCATTGAAACCTACATAATACTTAAAGGGATAGACAGGGTAGATGCAGCTAAGATGTTTCCCCTGGTTGGGGAATGTAGAACCAGGGGACACAATTTCAAAAGAAGGGGGAGGCCACTTAGATCAGAGATGAGGAGAAATTCCTTCACTCAGAAAGCTGTGAATCTTTGGAATTCTCTACCCTAGAGGGCTGTGGAAGCTCAGTCACTGAGTATGTTTAAAGCAGAGATTGACAGATTTCTAAATACAAATGACAAAGAGATCTGGGGAGAGCGTGGGGAAAAAGGCATTGAAGTGGATGACCTTCCATGCTTGTATTGAAACGCGGAGAAGGATTGACGAGCTGAATGGCCTACTCCTGCTCCTGTGTGCCGATGTTCCTATCCTGAAACTCCCTCCCTAACAGCACTGTGGGTGTACCTGCACCCCAAGGACTGCAACAGTTCAAGAAGGCAGCTCACCACCACCTTGTCAAGGGCAATTAGGGATGGGCAATAAAACCTGGCCTGTGCACAGATCATTGAGGGTTGCAGGGCAGGTTGAGAAAGGGGTTAATAACGATACAGGATCTTGGGTTTTATAAAGAAGGGCATAGAGTAAAAAAGCAAGTAATTTATGATGAACCTTTATAAAACACTGGTTTGGCCACAACTGGAGTATTGTGTCCAATACTGGAGTATTGTGTCCAATTCTGGAGTATTGTGTCCAATTCTGGAGTATTGTGTCCAATACTGGAGTATTGTGTCCAATACTGGACACCGCAATTTAGGAAGGATGTTAAGGCATTAGAGAGGATGCATGAGAATGGTTCCAGAGATGAGGAACATCAGTTACGTGGATAGATTGGAGAAGCTGTAGTTGTTCTCCTTAGAGAGGATTCATAGGAGTTTTGATAGAGGTGTTCAAAATCATGAGGAGTTGGGACAGAGTCGATAGAGAGAAACTGTTCCCATTGGAAGAAGGATCCAGGACCAGAGGACACTGATTTAAGGATTTAAAGTGATTGGCAAAAAAGCCAGAGGTGACATGAGGAAAAACATTTTCACGCAGCGAGTGGTTAGGATCTGGAATGCACCGCCTGAGAGTGTGGTGGAGGCAGATTCAATCGTGGCTTTCAAAAGAGAGCTGGATAAACACCTGAAGAGAGAAGATTTGAAGGGCATGGGGAAAAGGCAGGGGAGTGGGACACGGTGAGTTGCTCTTACCGTGAGCTGGCACAGACACGATGGGCTGAATGGTCTCCTATGCTCTAGCCATTCTATGATCCATGGTCAGCTTTTTATAAAACTCCCACGATGGAATTTGCGTTCCTGATCTCTGGACGATTAGTCCAGTAACTGCACACTGTATCCATTGATCTGGACCACAAGATGGAATATGTCCTGATCTCCCAATCGCAATCCATTGTCCAACATTATAGGTTATAGAATCATAGAAACTTACAGCACAGAAGGAGGCCATTCAGCCCATCGAGCCTGTGCTGGCTCTTTGAAAGAGCAGTCATGCTGAGTCCCACATCCCCGCTTTCTTTCCGTAACCCTATAAGTTCCTCATCCTCCAGAACCTGTCCAACTCCCTTTCAAAATTATTGATGAAATCAGCTTCCACCTCCTTTTCAGGTCAAGCGTTCCAGATCACGACAACTCTGAGGGGAAACATTTCTCCTCATCTCCCCTCTAAACTTTTTTGTCAATGATTTTGAAATGGGGAGGCAGTGTTGTAGTGGTAATGTCACTAGACCAGTGATCCAGAGCCCAAGCTAATGCTCTGGGGGATCAAGGGTTTAAATCCCAACACAGCAGAAGGTGGAGTTTGAATTCAATTAATAAATTTGGAATTAAAAGCTAGTCTAATGCTGACTATGAAACCATTGTCGATTGTTGTAAAAACCCATCTGGTTCACTAATGTCCTTTAAGGAAGGAAATCTGCCGTCCTTACCCGGTCTGGCCTACATGTGACTCCAGACGAGCTGGTAAGCCAATCAGTTCAAGGGATGGGCAAGAAATGTTGGCCTTGCCAGCAACGCCCACCTCCCACAAAAAAATAAAAAAAAGAAACTCTGACCTCTAGTTTTGACCCACTCCCCACAGGGATTAGTTTTTCCTCTACCTCCTCTATCAAAACCTCTCGTCGTTTTGAAAGTCACCTCTTAACCTTCCCCGTTCCAAGGAGAACAGTCCGAACTTTTCAACCTCTCCTCATACCCGAAGGCCCTCATCCCTGGTAACATCCGGGTAAACCTCCTCTGTCCCCTTTCTAAGGCCTTTACATCTTTCCTGAAATGCAGTGCCTGGAATTGTCCACAAACCTCCAGCTGAGGCTTAACCAGTGATTTATAAAGTTCTTGTCGTTGCCAGCATCAGGCTGGTGCGAGACGTGAGGTCCCAGGAGAGAGCAGCCATGCTGTGCCTTGTGGGTGTCAGGAACAGGACAGAGAGGGAACTGCTCACAGGCCCCACACAGCTCATTAACCTGAGCCGGATTCCAAATACAGGCTCCTCTTTCCAGGTGGCAGAACCGATGAGTGCATCATGAAAACAAAGCACTGACCACTTAAACATTCACAGCCACTGTTCCATGTGGAACTACGGAGATTTCCTGGATTTACCTCCCTCAATTGTTCCTGCTTTTTCATGGAATCTTCATCCGGCTCATCGGGCTCAACCACAGGATGTTTTGGGCTAAGATCAGGACAAAGAAATAAAATTAAAACCTCAAACAGCTGCCACAAGTGGAGTGAACTTTATGGTGTTAAATCGAAGGAAGACATTGTTCTGTTCCGTTCACTATTGAGACATCCCACCAATTATTGGTTTAAGGTTCATTCTGTCCAAAATATTCCTTCATGCCAGCCATGGCTCAGTGAGCAGCACACTCGCTTCTGAGTCAGAAGGTCAAAAGAGACTAGAGCACATAATCCACACTGAAATTCCCAGCACAGTACTGAGGGAGTGCTGCACTGTCAGAGGATCAGTACTGAGGGAGCGCTGCACTGTCAGAGGGTCAGTACTGAGGGAGCGCTGCACTGTCAGAGGGTCAGTACTGAGGGAGCACTGCACTGTTGGAGGGTCAGTACTGAGGGAGTGCTGCACTGTCGGAGGGTCAGTACTGAGGGAGCGCTGCACTGTCGGAGGGTCAGTACTGAGGGAGCACTGCACTGTCGGAGGGTCAGTACTGAGGGAGCACTGCACTGTCGGAGGGTCAGTACTGAGGGAGTGCTGCACTGTCGGAGGGTCAGTACTGAGGGAGCGCTGCACTGTCAGAGGGTCAGTACTGAGGGAGCACTGCACTGTTGGAGGGTCAGTACTGAGGGAGCACTGCACTGTTGGAGGGTCAGTACTGAGGGAGCACTGCACTGTTGGAGGGTCAGTACTGAGGGAGTGCTGCACTGTCAGAGGGTCAGTACTGAGGGAGTGCTGCACTGTCAGAGGGTCAGTACTGAGGGAGCACTGCACTGTTGGAGGGTCAGTGCTGAGGGAGTGCTGCACTGTCAGAGGGTCAGTACTGAGGGAGCACTGCACTGTCGGATGGTCAGTACTGAGGGAGCGCTGCACTGTCAGAGGGTCAGTACTGAGGGAGCGCTGCACTGTCAGAGGGTCAGTACTGAGGGAGCGCTGCACTGTCAGAGGGTCAGTACTGAGGGAGCGCTGCACTGTCAGAGGGTCAGTACTGAGGGAGCACTGCACTGTCGGATGGTCAGTACTGAGGGAGCGCTGCACTGTCAGAGGGTCAGTACTGAGGGAGCGCTGCACTGTCAGAGGGTCAGTACTGAGGGAGCGCTGCACTGTCAGAGGGTCAGTACTGAGGGAGCGCTGCACTGTCAGAGGGTCAGTACTGAGGGAGCACTGCACTGTCGGAGGGTCAGTACTGAGGGAGCACTGCACTGTCGGATGGTCAGTACTGAGGGAGCGCTGCACTGTCAGAGGGTCAGTACTGAGGGAGCACTGCACTGTCGGAGGGTCAGTACTCAGGGAGCGCTGCACTGTCAGAGGGTCAGTACTGAGGGAGCACTGCACTGTCGGAGGGTCAGTACTGAGGGAGCGCTGCACTGTCGGAGGGTCAGTACTGAGGGAGCACTGCACTGTCGGAGGGTCAGTACTGAGGGAGCACTGCACTGTCGGAGGGTCAGTACTGAGGGAGCACTGCATTGTGGCAGAGTCAGTACTGAGGGAGTGCTTTACTGTTGGAGGCGCAGTACTGAGGGAGCGCTGCACTGTCAGAGGTGCTGTTTTATCGAATGAAACATTAAACCAAGGCCCTGTCTGCTCTCTCAGGTTGATGTAAAAGAATCCATGGCATAATTTCAAAGAAGAGCACTTGGTGTGTGTTAATGTAGGTCAGTGAGCACAGTGGTGACAGGGGAATGGGACTTGGTGTGTGTTAATGTAGGTCAGTGAGTACAGGGGGTGATAGGGGAACGGGATGTGGTGTGTGTTAATGTAGGTCAGTGAGCACAGTGGTGACAGGGGAATGGGAGTTGGTGTGTGTTAATGTAGGTCAGTGAGTACAGAGGTGATAGGGAACGGGACTTGGTGTGAGTTAATGTAGGTCAGTGAGTACAGGGGTGATAGGGGAACGGGACTTGGTGTGTGTTAATGTAGGTCAGTGAGTACAGGGGTGATAGGGGAACGGGACTTGGTGTGTGTTAATGTAGGTCAGTGAGTACAGGGGTGATAGGGGAACGGGACTTGGTGTGTGTTAATGTAGGTCAGTGAGTACAGGGGTGATAGGGGAATGGGACTTGGTGTGTGTTAAGGTAGGTCAGTGAGTACAGGGGTGATAGGGGAAAGGGACTTGGTGCAAGTTAAGACATGGGCAGCAGAGTTTTGGATGATCTCAAGTTTACGGAGAGTAGAATGTGGGAGACCAACCAGGAGAGCATTGGAATAGTCAAGTCTAGAGATAACAAAGACATGAGTGAGAGTTTCAGCAGCAGATGAGCTGAGACAGGGGCAAAGTTGAGTAATGTTACGGAGGTGGAAATAGGCGTCTTAGTGATGGCACGAATATGAGGTTGGAAGCTCATCTCGGGGTCAAATGTGACACCAAGGTTGTGAGCAAGGTTGGCTTAATCTCAAAATATTGCCAGGGAGAGGGATGGAGTCGGTAGCTGGGGAACAGAGGTTGGAGCAGGGACTGAAGACAATGGCTTCAGTCTTCCCAATATTTAATTGGAGGAAATTTCTGTTCATCCAGTACTGGATGTCATATAATCAGTCTAATAATTTAGAGACAGCAGAGGAGTTGAGAGAGGTGGTGGTGAGGTAGAGCTGGGTGTTGTTAGTATACATGTGAAACTAACACTGTGCTTTCAGATGATGTCGCTGAGGGGCAGCATATAGATGAGAAATAGGAGAGGGCCAAGGATAGATACTTGGTCCTTAGTCATGCAGCCTTTGGCTACTTGGTGGCAACTCAGAGTGAGTTTTTGAAGTCTCACTACCAACTTCGCTGCCGTCTTGTATAATTATAAACAGATAAATAACACTTTGCTATTAACATATCTCTATTAACATATTACCTGGAACACTATCTCTTGTCACAGTTTTCCCTGATAATACCCCTAATGTTAACAGCCTTTCCTCTGATGTCTATACCTTCAGCAAACTCATGAGAGATTTGCTGGTACCATTTTAAAAACATTTTCACTTTTTAAAAATAAAACTCTCTTCTCCAGAGACAGGTCCCTGATGGTTGTACTCAATGGAAGGTTACAGTAGTAGATGCCTGGGAATATTGTAGATTTAGGGGGTATAGGGGATGCAGGAGTACACTTAAAAAGGAAATTAAAAGGGCAAAAAGGGGCCATGAGATTTCCCTGGCAGATCAGATAAAGGAAAATCCTAAAAGATTCTATAAGTATATTAAGAGTAAAAGGGTAGCTAGGGAGAGAGTAGGTCCCCTTAAGGATCAGTGTGGTAATCTATGTGCGGAGCCACGGGAAATGGGCGAGGTCTTAAATGAATACTTCTCGTCTGTATTCACCGTGGAGAAGGTCATGGAAGCTAGTGAGTTCAAGGGAGGGAACACCGATATCCTGGAGCATATCAACATTACAAAGGAGGAGGTGTTGGATGTTTTGAAGCACATGAAAGTGGATAAATCCCCAGGGCCTGACCAGGTGTATCCTAGGATGCTATGGGAAGCAAGGGAGGAGATTGCTGGGGACCTGGCAGAGATTTTTGTATCATCGTTAGCCACGGGTGAGGTACCGGAAGACTGGAGGATAGCTAATGTTGTGCCTTTATTTAAGAAGGGCAGCAGGGATAAGCCAGGGAACTACAGGCCGGTGAGCCTTACATCAGTGGTGGGAAAGTTATTGGAAGGGATTCTGAGAGACAGGATTTATATGCATTTGAAAAGGCGAGGTCTGATTAGGGATAGTCAGCATGGCTTTGTGTGTGGGAAATCATGTCTCACAAATATGATTGAGTTTTTTGAGGAGGTGACCAAGAAGATTGACGAGGGCAGGACGGTGGATGTTGTTTACATGGACTTTAGCAAGGCCTTTGACAAGGTCCCGCATGGTAGGCTGGTCCGGAAGGTTCGAACACTTGGGATCCAGGGTGAGCTAGCCAATTGGATACAAAATTGGCTTGGTGATAGGAGGCAGAGGGTGGTTGTGGAGGGCTGTTTTTCAGATTGGAGGCCGGTGACCAGTGGTGTGCCGCAGGGATCGGTGCTGGGCCCTCTGTTGTTTGTCATATATATTAATAACTTGGATGTAAATGTAGGGGGTATGATTAGTAAGTTTGCAGATGACATCAAAATTGGTGGTATCGTGGACAGTGAAGAAGGTTGTCTAAGGTTACAACAGGATATAGATCAACTGGGAAAGTGGGCAAGGGATTGGCAAATGGAATTTAATGCAGACAAATGCGAAGTGATGCATTTTGGGAAGTTAAACCAGGTCAGGACATATACAGTGAATGGCAGGGCCCTGGGGAGTGTTCTTGAGCAGAGAGACCTTGGGGTGCAAGTACATAGTTCCCTGAAAGTGGTAACACAGGTCGACAGGGTAGTGAAGAAGGCGTATGGCATGCTTGCCTTCATCGACCGAGGCATTGAGTACAAGAGTTGGGACGTCATGTTACAGTTGTACATAATGTTGGTTAGGCCGCATTTGGAGTACTGTGTGCAGTTCTGGTCACCGCACTACAGGAAAGATGTGATTAAGCTAGAGACGGTGCAGAAAAGATTCACAAGGATGTTGCCTGGTTTGGAGGGCTTGAGTTATAAAGAGATTGGATAGGCTGGGTCTGTTTTCCCTGGAGCAAAGGAGGCTGAGAGGGGACATGATCGAGGTACATAAAATTATGAGAGGCGTAGATAGGGTAGATAGCCAGAGTCTGTTTCCCATGGTAGGGGTGACTAAAACTGGAGGGCATAGATTTAAGGTGAGAGGGAGGAGGTTTAAAGGGGATCAAAGGGGTAAATTTTTCACACAAAGAATAGTGGGTATCTGGAATGAGCTGCCTGAGGAGGTGGTGGAGGCAGGAACAGTAGCAACATTTAAGAGGCATCTGGACAAGTACTTGAATAAGCAAGGCATAGAGGAATATGGAATTAATGCAGGCAGGTGGGATTAGTATAGATAGGCATTATGGTCGGCATGGACGCGGTGGGCCGAAGGGCCTGTTTCTATGCTGTACGACTCTATGACTCTGTTTCTGTGATTGGGGTTTTGTACCCCGAATTTCCAGGTTGCACTCACTCCTGTGAGAAGGGCAGTAAACCCCCTCCTCCCTTGATTATCATCACCTTTCCTGTCTATATCTAAACAGCCAAGTGTTACATGCATGCACAGCACTGCCTATTCCTAGATCAGGCTCCTGGAAAGTTAACCGGACACTTTTCTCTCCCCCATCAACCTGCAACTCAGTAAAGCAGCTCACCTGCAGCCGATCCAACCTGAAGCTGACTGAGATGAAGAGAGCAGTGTTAGCGAATTCAGCATTGACACAACCTTTGGTTTAGTTCAGATCATGCAATACTCTGCTGCCCATTTCCTAACTCACACCAAGTCCTGTTCACTCATCACCCCCACGCTCGTTGACCTACATTGGCCCCCGGTCCAGGAAATCCTCGACTTTAAAATTCTCATTTTTGTTCTCAATTCCCTCCATGGCCTCGCCTCTCCCTATCTCTGTAATCCCCTCCATCCCCACAACGCTCCGAGATATCTGCACTCCTCTAATTCTGGCCTCTTGAGCATCCCTGATTTTAAATCGCTCCACCATTGGCGGCCGTGCCTTCAGCTGCCTGGGCCCTAAATACCCGCATTCCTACTTTAAACCTCTCTGCCCCTCTCTCCTCTTTTAAAATACAAATAAATACTCCATAAAACAGCCTCTTTGACCAAGCTTTTAGTCAGCAGTCCAAATCCCTATGTGACTTGGTGTCAAATTTGATTCAATAATGGCTCCAGTGAAGCCCCGTTGGACATTTGACAATGGTAAAGACACAATATAAACACAGGCTATTGTTAACTTGAAAGGAACAATGACAAAAGTGGTATCGCAGGAGTCAGCATGGCACGGGTTCAAAACAGGATCACCTCACACAGACGGCTTGGGATCCCAGCCCCAGTCTGAGATAAGGAAGCTTCAGGTTGGAATCTGACTGATATCAAAGGAAAATAAGTTTTGAGGCCACGCAAAAGTTTGAGTTAAAGTGACAGGCAGCAGGTCTTGATTGCAAGAGTGAGGAAGGAGAGGGCAGTGCTTAAACAGAGGAAGTAGAGGGAGATTGAGCAGGAGGCAAAATTCAGCAAACCACAGAGCAACCGGTTTCACGCAGTGATACTGCCAGAGAAGGCACTGCACTGTCGGAGGGTCGGTCCTGAGGGAGCGCTGCACTGTCGGAGGGTCGGTACTGAGGGAGCGCCGCACTGTCGGAGGGTCGGTACTGAGGGAGCGCCGCACTGTCGGAGGGTCGGTACTGAGGGAGCGCCGCACTGTCGGAGGGTCGGTACTGAGGGAGCGCCGCACTGTCGGAGGGTCGGTACTGAGGGAGCGCCGCACTGTCGGAGGGTCGGTACTGAGGGAGCGCCGCACTGTCGGAGGGTCGGTACTGAGGGAGCGCCGCACTGTCGGAGGGTCGGTACTGAGGGGGCGCCGCACTGTCGGAGGGTCGGTACTGAGGGGGCGCCGCACTGTCGGAGGGTCGGTACTGAGGGGGCGCCGCACTGTCGGAGGGTCGGTACTGAGGGGGCGCCGCACTGTCGGAGGGTCGGTACTGAGGGGGCGCCGCACTGTCGGAGGGTCGGTACTGAGGGAGCGCTGCACATTAACATTCAGTTTGAGGGTGAGAAGTTTAGGTCTGAAACTAGTGTCTTAAATTTAAATAAAGGCAATTGCAAGGGTACGGAGACAGAGTTGGCTAAAGTGGACTGGGAAAATAAGTTAGAAGGTAAGGCGGTAGGAGATATTTCATTACTCTCAACAAAGATGTATTCCATTGAGAAAGCAAGACACTGAGAATGATGCACCAACTGTGGCTAACTAAGGAAGTTAGGGATGGTACCAAATTGAAAGAAAAGGCAGACAATGCTGCAAAGATTAGTGGTAGGCCAGAAGATTGGGAAACTTATGGAAACCAGCAGAGGATGACTTTAAAAAAGTAAAGAGGGAGAAATTAGAATATGAGTAAACTAGTAAGAAATGTAAACACAGACAGTAAAAGCTTCAACAAATATAGAAAAAGGAAGAGAGTGGCTAACGTAAGAAAGATTAGAGGGGAGATGAGGAAAATGTTTTTCATTCAGAGGGTGGTGGGGGTCTGGAACTCACTGCCTGAAAGGATAGTTGAGGCAGAAACCCTCAACTCATTCAAAAGGAGTCTGGATATGCACCTCAAGTGCCGTAATCTGCAGGGCTACGGACCAAATCTTGGAAGGTGGGATTAGAACAGGTGGATCGTTTTTTGGCCAGCACAGACATAATCGGCCAAGTGGCCTCTCTCTGTGCTGTAAACTTTCTATGATGCTATGATAAGTGTTGGTCCCTTAGAGGGTGAGATAGGGGAATTAATAATGGGAAACAAGGAAACGGCAAAGACTTTGTACAAGTATTTTGTATCTGTCTTCACAGGAGAAGACACAAAAAGCATCCAAGAATAGCAGAAAACCAAGAGGCAAAATGGAGAGAGGAACTTAAAACTATCACTAGAGAAAAAGTGCTAGGAAAACTAATGGGACTAAAGGCTGACAAGTCCCCTGGATCTGATGACCTGCATACTAGGGTCTTAAAAGAAGTGGCTGCAGAGATAGTGGATGCATTGGCTGTAATCTTCCAAAATTCTCTAGATTCTGGAAAGGTCCCAGCAGATTGGAAAACTGAAAATGTAGCACCTCTGATCAAGAAAGTGGAGGGGTGGAGGGATGCGGCACAACAGAAAGCAGGAAACTATAGGCCAGTTAGCCTAACTTCTGTCATGAGGAAAATGCTAGAATCAATTATGAAGGAAGTAGTAACAGGACATTTGGAAAATCATAAATCAATCAGGCAGAGTCGACATGGCTTTGTGAAAGGGAAATTGTGTTTGACAAATTTGAGGGTGTAACAAGCAGGGTAGATAAAGGGGAACCAGTAGATGTAGTGTATTTGGATTTCCAAAAGGTTACTACACAAGAAAAGAGCTCATGTGATGGGGTAATATATTAGTATGGATAGAGGATTGGCTAACTAACAGGAAACAGAGTCGGGATAAATGGGAAATTTTCAGGTTGGCAAGCTGTAACTAGTGGAGTGCCACAGGGATCAGTGCTGGGACCTCAACTATTTACAATCTATATTAATGACTCGGCTGAAGGAACTGACTGTATTGTAGCCAAATTTGCTGACGATACGAAGAGGACAGATGGAGTATAATGTATAATGGAGTATAATGTGAGGTTCTCAACATTGGCAGGAAGAATAGAAAAGCTGAATATTACTTACATAGAGAAAGTCTGCAGAATGCTGTGGTACAAAGGGATCTGAGTGTCCTTGTACATGAATCACAAAAAGTTAGCATGCAGGTACAGAAAGTAATTGGGAAAGAAAAGGGCATGTTGCCATTTATTGCAAGGGGGGTGGAGTATAAAAGGAGAGAAGTCTTGCTACAATTGTACAGGGCACTGGTGAGACAGCGCCTAGAGTTTTGTGTACAGGTTTGGTCTCCTTACTTAAGAAGCTATATACTGGCATTGGAAGCAGTTCAGAGAAGGTTCACTATGCTGGTTCCTGGGATGAAGGGGTTGAGCAGGTTGGGCCTATACTCATTGGAGTTTAGGTGAATGAGATGTGATCTTATTGAAGCATATGAGATTCTGAGGGAGCTTGACAGGATAGATGCTGAGAGGATGTTTCCACTCGTGGGGGAAATCAAGAACTAGGGGGCACAGCTTAAAAATAAGGGGTCTCACTTTTAAGTAGGAAATGAGGAGGAATTTCTTCTCTCAGAGGGTCGTTAATCTTTGGAATTCTCTTCCCCAGAAAGCCGTGGAGGCTGGGTCATTGAATATATTCAAGGCTGAGCTGGACAGATTTTGATCTACAAGGGAGTCAAGGGTTATGGGGGCATAATGGAGTTAAGGCCACAATCAGATTGGCCATGATCTTATTGAATGGTGGAGCAGGCTTGAGGGGCCGAATGGTCTTCTCCTGCTTCTATTTCTTATTTTCTTATTCTTATGTTCTTATATAGTTTCCCTGGTGTCCTGGCTAATATTTATCCCTCAATCAACATCACAAAAACAGAGTACCTGTTTATTATCACATGCAGTTTGTGGGATCTTGCTGTGTGCAAACTAGCAGTTGCATTTCCTACATTACAACAGTGACTACACTTCAAAGGTGCTGTGGTTGGTTGTGAGGTGCTTTGAGACGTTCCCCCCACCAAGGTGATGAATGACCTTTAATCAACCTTACTCCATCCACACTGCCCTCTTTCACCATCCTGCCTAAACAAGGCTTTACATTCCATCGTTCCTGGTGTATTATTATCTCCAGAGATGTTGGTGTTATTTGTCTCTCTATCTGAACCAACTCCCCTACATTTCTAATCTTCCCCTGATCAAACTCAATTAACAAGTTCAAATCAAGCTAGCAATTGACCGAGTTTGACATCAAGGAGCCCCAGTAAAATGGAAGCCAATGGAATCGGGGGGAAAACACAAAGGAAGATGGTTGTGGTTGTTGGAGGCCAATCATCTCAACCCCAGGCCATTGCTGGAGGAGTTCTTCAGGGTAGTGTCCTCGGCCCAACCATCCTCAGCTTTTCCATTAATGACCTTCCCTCCATAAGATCAAGTGGGGATGTTCACTGATGATCACAATGTTCAGCACCATTCACCACTTCTCAGATACTGAAGCAATCCATGCCTGCATACAGCAAGACCTGGACAACATTCAGGCTTGGGTTGATAAGTGGCAAGCAACATTTATGCCACACAAGTACCAGTCAATGACAAAAACAAGAGGGAATCTAACCATCTCCCCTTGACGTTCAACAGCATTACCATCGCTGAATCCCCCATGAAACAAGGACAAAAGAGCTGAAGTCAAGAGGTGAGGTGAGAGTGACTGCTCTTAACATCAAGGCAGCATTTGACCGAGTATGGCATCAAGGAGCCCTAGAAAAACTGGAATCGATGGGAATTGGGGTAAAATTCTTCACTGGCTGGAGTCATACCGAGCACAAAGGATAAAGGTTGTAATTGTTGGAAGCCAATCACCTCAGTCCCAGGACATCATTGCAGGAGTTCCTAGGCCCAACCTTCTTCAGCTGCTCCATCAATGACCTTTCCTCCATCATAAGGTCAGATGTGGAGATGTTTGCTGATGATTGCACAATGTTCGGCACCATTCGTGACTTCTCAGATACTGAAGTAGCCCGTATCCATTTGCAGCAAGACCTGGACAACATTCAGGCTTGGGCTGATAAGTGGCAAGTAACATGCGTGCCACACAAGTGCCAGGTAATGACCATCTCAAACAAGAGAGAATCTAACCATCTCCTTTTGACATTCAATGGCATTACCATCGCTGAATCCCCCACTATCGACATCCTGGGGGTTACCATTAACCAGAAACTGAACTTCAGTAACCATATAAATGCTGTGGCTACAAGAGCAGGTCAGAGACTGGGAATCCTGCGGCAAGTGACTCACCTCCTGACCCCCCAAAGCCTGTGCACCATCTACAAGGCATAAGTCAGGAGTGTGATGGAATAATCTCACTTGCCTGAATGAGTGCAGTTACAACAAACTGCCATGGTGGGACTTGAATTTACATTCTCTGGATTATTACTCCCAACCTCTGGAGTACTAGTCAGTAACATAACCACTCGACTATCTTACCCACCTGAGTTCAGTCAGACCCATGGTATTGCTCCCACTCCCGTCTATTACAATCCTCTTCCTACCTGTGTTTGAATGAATGGGGTCCTCTCAAGCGCTGGCGATCTTCAGCTGACAGGGAATCTAGAGCAGTGCTGGAAATGGGAACGGGAACATCAGGCACTCGATCACTGGCATCCCGACATGCTATCTAACCAGAAAGCAAAGAATGATTAGCAGCATTGCTTTTGTGTACACAGCATAGAGTTCTATGGATGAAACTTGGAAGCATTGTGAACGGTGAGGAGGATGGTGTAGAACTTCAAAAGGACATAGACAAGTTGGTGGAATGGGCAGACAGGTGGCCGATGAAGTTCAATGCAGAGAAATGTGAAGTAATTCATTTTGGTAGGAAGAACATGGAGAGACAATATAAAATAAAGGGTACAATTCTAAAGGGGGTGCAGGAGCAGAGGGACCTAGGTATATATGTGCATAAGTCATTGAAGGTGGCAGGACAGGTGAAGAGAGTGGTTAATAAAACATACAGAATCCTGGGCTTTATTAATAGGGGAATAGAGTACAAGAACAAGGAGGTTATGTTGAGCTTGTATAAGACACTAGTTCGGCCTCAGCTGGAGTATTGTGTCCAGTTCTGGGTGCCACACTTTAGGAAAGATGTGAAGGCATTGGAGAGAGTACAGAAAAGATTCACGAGAATGATTCCAGGGATGAGGAATTTCAGTTATGAAGATAGATTGGAGAAGTTGGGACTGTTTTCCTCGGAGAAGAGAAGGCTGAGAGGAGATTTGATAGAGGTGTTCAAAATCATGAGGGGTCTGGACAGAGTAAATAGTGAGAAACTGTTCCCACTGGTGAAAGGATCGAAAATGAGAGGGCACAGATTTAAAGAATTTGGTAAAAGAAGCAAAAGTGACATGATGAAAAACTTTTTCACGCAGAGAGTGATTAAGGTCTAGAATGTGCTGCCTGAGTGCGGTGGAGGCAGGTTCAATTGAAGCATTCAAAAGGGAATTAGACTGTTAGATGAAAAAGGATGAATTTGCAGGGTTATGGGGAGAAGGCGGGAGAGTGGCACAAGGTGAATTGCTCATTTGGAGAGCCGGTGCAGACATGATGGGCCGAATGGCCTCCTTCTGCGCTGTAACAATTCTGTGATGGGGACAGTGTAAAGGGAGCTTTACTCTGTATCTAACCCCTTTTTTTTAAAAAAAAAAAAGGTGGCCTTTATACCCCAGTCCCTGCAGTGCCCACCGGTCACGGAAGGCCTCATGCGTACCGGTGGACAACGCGTGTTCCTTCTCCAGGACACCCGGGCGCGAACGTAACCGCGGAAGAGGGGCAGGCAATCAGGGAGGACGAACCCCCTGACGGCCCGCAGCCTGGACCTGCGAATTGCCACCTTGGCCAGGCCCAGGAGCAGACCGACGAGGAGATCCTCCCCCCGGCCCAAGCCCCTCCGCACCGGGTGCCCAAAGATCAGGAGCGTGGGACTGAAGTGCAGCCAGAATTTGAGGAGCAGCCACTCCAAATACTCAAAGAGGGGCTGCAACCTCGCACGCTCCATATATACATGGAACACGGACTCGGCCAGGCTGCAGAAATTACAGGCGGCCTGGGAGTCCATGAACCTACTTAAAAGTCTATTGCACGGGAATGCCCTGTGCAACACCCTCCACCCCAGATCCCCAATGTAAAGAGGGAGGACTCCTGCGTAGAGACCTTCATCGGGGTTTCCCCTCGCCGCCAGATGGCAACACGGACCGCCAGGGGGTGTCCAGCCAGCTGATGAGGGCGAGGAAGTGGAGAGTGTGCAGGAGCAGCCCGTACAGGAAACCCCTCCGCGCTGATTGAAATGGCACAGAGGGCATTTCCGAGAGTCGCTTCAGGTTGTGTGGGACAGGCTCCCGAGGAGGGTTTTGGGGCCTGGGTCCGATGAGCAGTTCCGGCCGAGCAGGGGGTCAGCTCGGCCAGGAGCGCACCTCACCCCCGAACCACCTGCAGTGAGGGGTGTCCCGGGGGCTTCGGCTACTCCTCCGCCCGCCGGTCCGTCCCCGGAGTTGGTCACCTGGACAGCCGAGGCGCTCTCCTCTGCCGGCTGAGGAATGCCCTGACTGGGAATAGATCCCAGTTAAAGACAGGCAACTCCCTCAGAGAGGCGCGGCTAACGGATTCCACTGGGAGCTGCGTGTCGTCTCGAAGGCAGTGACACTGGCGGATGAAATACGTCGCCAGCGCACACCATCTGGGAGGACGCTCGACGTACAGGTATCTCTGCAGGGTCCGAAGGCGGAGAGTCGCAGCCTGCGTGCGGACGCACACCAGCAACTGGCCGCCCTCCTCGATCAGGAGACTCAGGACCACAGCAGAGACCCAGTGTTTCCTCTTGTCCCAGAAGAAATCGATGAGTTTCTTCTGGATCTTGATGGCGAATGCAGGGGGCGGGGCCAAAGTGACCAACCGGTACCACAACATGGAGGCCACCAGTCGGTTTATGACCAGCGCTCGGCCCCTGTAGGAAAGCACTTGGAGCAGTCCTGTCCAGCGCCCCAGCCAAGTGGTGACCTTCGCCTCCAACGCCTGCCAGTTTGCCAGCCAGGCTTCCCCGGCAGGTCAAAGGTGGACTCCGAAAGCGTGCAGAGTCCCGAAAAGGTATTCATGATCCACGCTGTCGAACGCCTTCTCCTGATAGAGGGAGAGAAAGGCGACCGACTGACCAGTCCTCTGGGAAAGATGGATCAGGTCCCAGACCAGGTGGATGGTGTCCTCGACCAGCCAAGGACTGTGTAGGACTGGTCGGGGTGGATCATGTGGGCCAGCAGGGAGCCCAGGCGGGTAGACATAGCCCAGGCAAAGATCTTATAACCCATGCTGAGGAGGGAGACCGGACGCCAGTTTTTAAGCAAGTGGAGATTGCCCCTCTTCAGCAGCAGGACAATGACTGCCCTGCGCCACGAGAGGGGCGTCTCCCCGGTCGGCAGGCTTTCCCCCAGGACCCGCGCGTAATCGTCCCCCAGGACGTCCCAGAATGCCCTGAGGAACTCCACGGTAAGCCCGTCCAGCCCTAGGGATTTTCCCCTCGAGAGCTGGTGGAGGGCGCCAGTCAACTCCACCAATGTGAGCGGAGCCTCCAATCCTTCGGCGCCCTCCGGGCTGACCTGCGGCAGGTCCTCCCACAAAACTCTGCGCGCGTCCTCGCTGGACGGATTTGGAGAGAACAACGGACTGTAATAGGTATGGACCAGGAGGCCCATTCCCTCCGGATCCGTGATGGAAGATCCATCGTCGGCCAGCAGCTCAACGAGCTGCTTACGGACCCCCCGCCATTTTTCCAGCGAGTAAAGGTAGGGTGAGGCGCGGTCCAAGTCTTCCAGGACCTGGATCCGCGACCTCACGTACGCACCTTGGGACCCTATGAGCTGCAGGTCCCTCAGCGCGCCCTTCTTCTCTTTGTACGCCTGCCACAGGGCCAGGTCCATGACGGCATGACCGAGGCGGGACTCCAAGTCGAGCACCTCCCTCTCTAGGCGCCCGATCTCGGCTTCCCGCCTCCTGGTCGACCCCTTCGCGTACTCCTGACAGAAGACGCGGATGTGAGTCTTGCCCACATCCCACCGTAGCCTCAAGGAGGTGAAGCCCCCCTGCTTCCTTCTCCAGTTGGCCCAGTATCGACGGAACGAGTCCCGGAATCGCTCGTCCTCCAGCAGCCGGATGTTAAAGTGCCAGTACGCGGACCCCGCCCGCGTGCGGAGTGGAGTGAACACCGCCCACACCAGGTGGCGGTCCGAGCACGGCACCAGCCGCATGGAGGCCATCAAGATGCAGAAGACGTACGCCTGCGAAAAGTAGAGGCAGTCGATTCGGGACCCTCCTCCTCTAGACCCCCACGTGAAGGTGCTGGAGTCGGGATGGAGATTCCGCCAGACTTCCACCAAGTTGAGGGAGCTGATCATTCCCTCAACTTCTCCACCGACGCTTGGCCGCACCGGGGACCGGAGCGATCCCCCACCTCGAGGGTACAGTTAAAATCCCCCCCCGAGGATGATGCACTCGCAGCTATCGATTGAGCTCAAGAGAGCGGACACTTCTTCAAAGAAGCATGCTTGCAACGCGCCGGGCCTGGGTGCTTTCACGTCCACAAAGTGGTGCGGCACGCTACCCTGGCAAACAGTGAGGTGGATCAAGCGGCCCGGCACTAGCTCCTTGACCCCCAAGATCTCCGGCTGAAAAGTCGGGGCCAACAAGATAGCCACCCCACTAGAAATATGGGTGAGGTGACTCCAGGAGCCAGATGGCTTCGTCTCCCGGAATGGTGTGGGTTTCCGCCTCCGTCACGATCCCACCCCCAGGATCGATGGCAGAGGAGTCCTCTCTGGGTTCTACTGTGAAACTACAGCCTGTGGGCGCCAGCGGTTCAGGACCCCCCTCCACCTCCGTCCAAAGGCCAATGAGCGGTCCAGGGGAGACGGAAGTTCCCAACTCCGGAAATCCAGCCGGAGCCAAGACCGGAGGCGGAGAGAGGAGGCCATCTCCCGCTCCGCCAGCACCCACAGGTCCAGCAGATGGGGCAGTATTTTCGGTTATAACCAGGTCAGGTGTTTCCTGGTTGTGAGTGGATTCTGGCTGGGACGGCTGACCCCTCTGGGCTTCCCCCTCCCCTCCACTCAGGGCACCTGACCCAGTGGCAGAATGGGAGGTGTCCCCAGGCTCCCCCACCACAAGCAGGGCTCCACTGGCTTCCCCCGGAGGGGTCACATGTAGAAGTGTCTCCCCCTCCCCTCCATCCTGACGGGTAGGGAGCTCCTGCTCAGGCTTTGCAGCCTTGATATTGGTGGTGGTGGCAGGGTGAACCTGGGGACCCAAAACAGGAGACAGCTCCCCTCCAACAGATAGACACTACACCTCAGGGCCCCTTGTTACCTCTGTGGAGGGGTGCCTTCTCCTCTTTGTCCCACTAGGGCGCGGAGGCTCAGAGACCTCCATGTCATCAGAGGCCTCTGCCTCCGCACCCTCCTTTTTTTTTTAAAGCTACCCTGGGTCTGGGCCTGAGCCCAGCCCTGGGACAGGTGGAATCCGTGGGAACGGGCCTTGGGCTGAGCTCAGGCTCGGGTTGTGTCACGGTGTCCTGGGAGTGTTTGGTGGGGACAGTGTCAATGCAGTTTTACTCTGTATCTAATCTGTGCTGTGCCTGTCCTGGGAATGTTTGATGGGGACAGTGTAGAGGGAGATTTACTCTATCTAATCTATGCTGTACCTGTCCTGGGAGTGTTTGATGCTTAAGTGGCAAGTGTCTGAGTCCTAGCACTAATATTGCTCATGTCAATGGCCATAACATTTACATGAAAAAGTTCACATTTGCACACACACAAAAATATGCACACAGGCTCACACACACACACACACACACACACAGATACTGGCGCAGACGCAAACACACAGAGACACACACAGATGCACGCACAGAGATACAGACGCACCACAGATTGTTATGATCCTGTAGGTTTTATTTTCGGTAAATATGCGGTGTGTCTTTAAGACAGCAAAGGATCAGTACTACTTTAAGAATAAGCAGGCCTCAGGAGTTACCGAAAAGGTGCATTCTCATTACCTTGGATACAGCCATTCGGAGACTGCGATTCAAAGGGTGCCTTCTCGTTGCCTTGGATCTAGCCACTGGGACCGAGTATCGAGAGATACATTTGTTACAATTCAATTTTGAACTGGCTTATAGTGCAAACAGCCTATTCTAACAGAGAAAAACAGACAGACATCTATGTGTTAGCACCTGAAAGAGCAGCTCAGCCATGTAAGCTGAAGGAAAAGAATTTAGTCTGTTTATTTATTATCTCTCAAAATTCTAAAAAAAGTCGAGCCAAAACAGAGATCGCTGATAATTTAAACTGAAGGAAGGGAAGTTAGACTGTGACAATCTTTTATCCCTCAAAAATTCTAAATGCAAATTGATTCATTAAAAAGTGTTTTCAAGTCATTAATTGTTGAAATTTATCGCTGGAGAAGGAAAGCATCACTTACTGCTGGAATTAGACTACGGACTGTTCTACTGTTGAAGAACCTTTTTTTCCCCATCGAACGGCTGTGAAGACTTCAAGCAACATTGGACTGTAAATTTGCAAGGACTCTAATGTTTTCTATTTTAAATGTTGTTTATATCTTCATAGTGTTTAAGAATTGAATTTTTCTAATTAAAGAGTCAATTTGTTGATTTAAAGACACCCGGTTTTGTTAGCCTCATTCAGGGGGTTAATAGATAGTACAATTTGGCTGGGTCTTTCTTTAGTTTGGCAAGTTTAAAATGATATGTTAGGCGATCTGTGGAGGGACGGGATTGAATTAACAATGCATTTCTCCCACCACAATCAGAATCGTATAATTTGATTTGGGGCTTTGACTAGAGCGGTCGGTCATAACAAGATACAGGTACAGACAGACAGTCACACACACGCAGACAGACACAGGCGGAAACATACACATGCACACACACCGATGCATGCATAGAGACACATACAAGCGGACACACACATATGCAGATGCACCAAAAGACACAGTCACACACATGTAGACACACATGCACAGACGTGCGCACATACACAAACTCTGCCCCTATTCATACCCGGAGCAGGTACGGCTGGGTCAGGTACTCCTTGCTGTTCATGTGATACAGATTCCGCTCAATCCCCAGCAGCAGGTCACCCACATCATTGCAGAATGAAATGCTGTCAACGACGGCTTTCAGGTGGATGATTCTGTGAAAGACACGGAGGGGAGGTGAGTGTTTAAATGTAATGGGACTTGGGGATTCTGGCTCTAACTCACCCACAGACTTATAGGTGCAATTTGAAAAGGAAAACTAATATTGAAATATTTGAATCTATGATGTACTGCTCAACTGGATCCTTCACATTGTAGGTTAATGCTGCCAATATGCCAGCAGTTCGAACTCCTGCAGTGCTGATCTGATTACTGGTTTACAGTTAGACACGTATCAGTCTCCCTCTCCCCCATCCCCACCTCCAGTACCAGGCTAACCCACGCTCATATGAAAACCTGGGCAGGGTGAGTCGGCGAGCTACTCCACAGTGGAGGGAATCAGAGCAGGCTCGATCTTGACCTTGGAATTCTAGCAGAGGGGTGGGGATGGCAATCGTGAGCAGGGACCCACCCCAGCCCACCTACGACAGGGACCACAATCCCCCCCAGCCCACCTGCGACAGGGACCACAATCCCCCCCCAGCCCACCTGCGACAGGGACCACAATCCCCCCCCAGCCCACCTACGACAGGGACCACAATCCCCCCCAGCCCACCTGTGACAGGGACCACAATCCCCCCCCAGCCCACCTGCGACAGGGACCACAATCCCCCGAGCCCACCTGTGACAAGGACCACAATCCCCCCCCAGCCCACCTGTGACAGGGACCACAATCCCCCCCAACCCCACCTGTGACAGGGACCACAATCCCCCCCCAACCCACCTGTGACAGGGACCACAATCCCCCCCAGCCCACCTGTGACAGGGATCACAATCCCCCCCCAGCCCACCTGCGACAGGGACCACAATCCCCCCCCAGCCCACCTGTGACAGGGATCACACCCCCAGCCCACCTGTGACTGGGATCACACCCCCAGCCCACCTGTGACTGTCAAACAACAACAATTTGCCAATGCAATTGGCATTTATATAGCACCTTTAACAAATGGTAAAACATCCCAAAGTGCTTCACGAGAGTGATTATCAAACAAGATTTGACACCGAGCCACATAAGACGATATTAGGGCAGGTGACCAGAGGTTTGGTCAAAGTGTTAGGTTTTAAGGAGTGTCTTAAAGAAGGAAAGAGAGAGAGGTGCGAGGTTTAGGGAGGGAATTCCAGAGCTTGGGGCCCAGGCAGCTGAAGGTGTGGCCGCCAATGGTGAAGGAATTGAAATCGGGTGTGCTCAAGAGGCTAGAATTAGAGGAGTGCAAGAGATCTCGGACGATTGTGGGGTTAGCAGCAATTACAGAGATAGCGAGGGGGCAAGGGAATATAAGGATTTGAAAATAAGGATGATAATATTAAAACTGAGGGCACTGTTGGACCAGGAGTCAATGTCGGTCAGCAAGCACAGGGGGGTGATAGGTGAACAGGACTGTAGGGTGAGTTAGGAGACTGGGCAGCAGAGGTTTGGATGAGCTCAGGTTTACAGAGATCACTCTCAGTGTCAGACTCTCCTGCTGTGGCAGCACTGTCACTGATCAGTGAGGCTTCCACAGACATATTCCTTTTAGTTAAATGAACAACTATGTGGCAGAAACAGAAAACCAGAGTATGATTTCAGTGCAACACATGTCTCTGACAGTCCCCACAGTGTTTTTGTGTGAATGTGATTTGCCTGCTATACATGCTGGGCAATGTTATGGGGTAGCACTGTTACTGTGTTCTACTATACAGCAAGAATGGTCCTTCTGCATAAGCAACCTTTTTCACAGTTGTTTCCAGCTCCACTCTGACCGGTACCTTTATAAAAACCACAGTCAGTACAAACTTCCCCCATCCAACATTTACAGAGGATTAGAAGGGTTTAAGCATACAAGAGGCAAAATGAATATTAATCAAGTGTTAATTACTTACATTTAGTCTTGCATTCAGCGCACCTTACCCAGATATGAACTAGTGCATAAATGCAGTTGCTTCTGTCTGAAATAAATGGAGCTCTTAGGCAAGTTTGAAATTGACGTCAATACAAATGTATGATGATCTGGCCAATATAAGTTGTGTTTTGATGAAATCATAGAATGATACAGCACAGGAAGGCAATCAGTCCATCGTGCATGTGGTAGAGCTATCAATATAAATGTATGATGATTAGCTATCTAATTAATACCACTCCACCACACTCTTTACCCATAGCCCTGCAAATGTTTTCCTTTCAAGTATTTATTCAATTCCCTTTTGAAAGTTATTATTGAATCATCTTCCACTGCCCTATCATGCAGCACGTTCCAGATCACAACAACTCACAGTGTAAAATAATGTTTCCTCACGTTGCCTCTGGTTCTTATGACAATCACTTTAAATCTGTGTCCTCTGGTTACTGACCCGCCTGTCACAGGAAACAGTTTCTCTGTATTTACTCGATCAGGATCATTCATGATTTTGAACCATCTCCCCCATTCAATGGCATTACCATCGCTGAATCGCCCACCATCAACATCCTGGGAGTCACCATTGATTAGAAACTGAACTGGAGTAGCCATATAAATACCATGGCTACAAGAGCAGGTCAGAGGCTGGGAATCCTGCGGCGAGTAACTCACCTCCTGACTCCCCAAAGCCTGTCCACCATCTACAAGGCACAAGTCAGGAGTGTGATGGAATACTCTCCACTTGCCTGGATGGGTGCAGCTCCAACAACACTCAAGAAGCTCGACACCATCCAGGACAAAGCAGCCCATTCACCACCTTCAACATTCACTCCCTCCGCCACCGACACACAGTGGCAGTAGTGTGTACCATCTACAAGATGCACTGCAGCAACGCACCAAGGCTCCTTAGACAGCACCTTCCAAACCCGCGACCTCTACCAACTAGAAGGACAATGTCAGCAGACACATGAGAACACCACCTGCAAGTTCCCCTCCAAGCCACACACCATCCTGACTTGGAACTATATCGCCGTTCCTTCACTGTCGATGGGTCAAAATCCTGGATCTCCCTGCCTAACAGCACTGTGGGTGTACCTACACCCAAAGGACTGCAGCAGTTCAAGAAGGCAGCTCACCACCACCTTCTCAAGCGAAATTAAGGATAGGCAATAAATGCTGGCCTAGCCAGTGACGCCCACATCCCATGAATGAATTTTTAAAAAATGCACCTCTATCAAATCTTTTCTCAACCTTCTCTGCTCTAAGGAGAACAATCCCAGCTTCTTCAGTCTCTCCACATTAACTGAATCGCTGGGACCATTCTAAAAAATTTCCTCCGCACCCTCTCGAAGGCATTGACATCCTTCCTAAAGTGTGGGGCCCAGAATTCAACACAGAACTCCAGCTGGGGCTTAACTAGTGATTGGTAAAGATTTAATATAACTTCCTAGCTTTTATACTGTAAGCTTGTATAATGATGCCAAGGATCCCAAATGCTTTTTTGAAAAGGCCTTCTCAACTTGTTTAGAGTAGATATGGAGAAACTGTTTCACTGGCAGGAGGGTCGGTAAATAAGGGGCACAGATTTAAGGCAATTAAAAAAAAACAGAAGAAAGAAGAGGAAAAAAAATTTACAAGTTGTGATCTGGAATGCGCTGCCTGAAAGGGCAGTGGAAGCAGATTCAGTAATAACTTTCAAAAAGGAACCGGATAAATACTTGAAAAGGAAAAGCTTTCAGTGCTATGGGGAAAGAGCAGGAGAGTGGGACTTATTGGATAGCTCTTTCAAAGAGCCGGCACAGGACCGATGGGCCGAATGGGCTCCTTTTCGATTGCATCATTCTATGGATCGATAAGCGACAGCCTGTGGTGGGGACTGCACTGTCACATTGAAAGTCCACTAAAACTCAATCTTGCCCCTTCAACAAACCAGGCGTGTAGCCATGAACTGTCTGCAGTCACTGTTAGCGATTGGTTGACAAGTAGTAAAATAATCCATTTATAGTAACTTCATTCTACGCCTTGTTATCAGTCAGGGCCAGCTGTAAGGCTCTGAGCTACGGACGTCAGAATAGAGAGATAAATGTTTAGCTGGCCTGCAACAGCTTGTGGTACACTGATCGGGGCTAGTATCAAAAGGAGGTAAAAGGCTCTGGAATGAAGATGCCTTTAGGATTAGTGCAGCTAGAAACAGCATAATGTATAGAATTACATAGAATTTACAGCACAGAAACAGGACATTAGGCCCAACTGGTCTACGTCGGTGTTCATGCTCCACTCGAGCCTCCTCCCACCCTACGTCATCACACCCTATCAACATATCCTTCTGTTGTTATCTCCCTCATGTGTTTATCCATGTATCTATGTTACTAAGCTCAACCACTCCCTGTGGTAGCGAGTTCCATATTCTCACCCTCTCTGGGTAAAGAAGTTTCTCCTGAATTACTGATTGGATTTGTTAGTGACTATGTTATATTTATGGTCCCCTAGTTCTGGTCTCCCCCACAAGTGAAAATATCTAAACATCTCCCCTATCAAAACCCTTTAAATGTTAAAAACCTCGAACAGGTCATCTCTCAGTCTTCTCTTTTCTAGAGTAAAGGGACACATCCTGTTAAACCTTTCCTGATAATTTCAGCCTCTCAGTTCTGGTATTATTCTAGTATGTCCTTTTTTGCATCGTCTCCAGTGCCTCTTCATCCTTTTTATAATATGGAGACCAGAACTGTTCACAGTAACTCCGTGTGGTCCAAACAAGGATCCACACAAGTTCAACATAACTTTGCTTTTAAAACCTATCCCTTTAGAAATGAACCCCAGTGCTTTGTCTGTTTTTTTAAGGTCTTACTAACTTCTTTGCTACTTTTATAGTGATTTGAGAGTCTTCCTGCCCCCACCCTGGGTCCCTCGGATTGTCTCTGCATCAGATCGTGGCCTTAAGTTAGAAAAGGAATGGAAGGAGGAGGGGAGAGAGAGAGAGAAATACAGGAGTGAAGGTTGAGTTCAACTATCAGTGAGCTGTGTTTCTCTACCACAAAATCTCACCCTGTGCTGTCTGTGATTATATTAACAAACATGCAAGTGTTTTACTCCGCGCCTCAAACTTATCCTTGGCATATCAATGCAGGACTGCAGCCGTTGACTATATTATTACACATCCCAACAGTGTTATCCCATCGCTCGCATTTCACCTCAACAGCTGGTTGTTATGGTCCCAGATTTTCAGAATCCCACCTCTGCTGGTGGAAGCAAATATCTTCAGCTCTGGACACGCGCACAGTCCTGGGGAACACACAAAGGGGTTACAGTGGGTTAGGGAATGGGAATCTTGGGGTGAGGAAGGAAGGGCGAGGGCGGAGGTATCTGTGGCTCCAACTGATGAGCCATCTTCCTATTTCACTGTCCTTTGCTGCTCAGACACTCAAACATATGAAATTGATGGGATTGAAAAGACCAGCTGGTCCATCAAGCTTGCCCCCACACCGTGATGACCTGTGACAGCTAAAGACAACTTGCCACTCCATTCCCACCTGCCATCCAGAGCCACAGAAAACAGGGACTCGGCCCCAAGAAACTTTCCAACTGTGCTGCAGACAATATGGCAGAAACTGAGGAACATGGAAATGACAGGAGGCCATTCAACACTCAAGCCTGCTCTGCCATTCAGATCTGCTTCTGGTGAGGGGGTTCGGTGGGGTGCGGAACTAACTGGCAGCCATTTCATGGGATTTAAGGCATGTTCCTTTGTTTGCAGTCTATCTTCTGTCCTTCACTCTTGAGATGTGGGTGTTGCTGGCAAGGTCGGCATGTATTGGCCACCCTTAGGGGCTGGAGCATTGCACAGAGGACAGTTAAGAGTCAACTACATGGATGTGGGACTGGAGTTATGTATAGGGTCAGACCGGGTAAGAACAGCAGGTTACCTTCCTCAAAGGACATTAATATTTTCCCCTTCTGTAATTCCCCTGGGAGCGTTTGATGGGACAGTGTAGCGGAAGCTTTATTCTATATCTAACCGATCTTTTTCTTTCTTTTTTTGCAGAGGGGAGCTATACTCTGTATCCATGTCTGTGCTGTACCTGCCCTGGGAATGTTTGATGGGGACAGTGTAGAGCGAGCTTTACTCTGTATCTAACCCCGTACTGTCCCTGTCCTGGGAGTGTTTGATGGGGACCGTGTAGAGGGAGCTTTACTCTGTATCTAACCCCATGCTGTATCTGTCCTGGGAGTGTTTGATGGGGACAGTGTAGAGGGATCTTTACTCTGTATCTAACCCCGTACTGTACCTGTCCTGGGAGTGTTTGATGGGGACAGTGTAGAGGGAGCTTTACTCTGTATCTAACCCCATGCTGTACCTGTCCTGGGAGTGTTTGATGGGGACAGTGTAGAGGGAGCTTTACTCTGTATCTAACCCCATGCTGTATCTGTCCTGGGAGTGTTTGATGGGGACAGTGTAGAGGGAGCTTTACTCTGTATCTAACCCCATGCTGTATCTGTCCTGGGAGTGTTTGATGGGGACAGTGGAGAGGGAGCTTTACTCTGTATCTAACCCCATGCTGTACCTGTCCTGGGAGTGTTTGATGGGGACAGTGTAGAGGGAGCTTTACTCTGTATCTAACCCCATGCTGTACCTATCCTGGGAGTGTTTGATGGGGACAGTGTAGAGGGAGCTTTACTCTGTATCTGACCCTTACCTATGATTTCGTCCTCATGGTCATTGGCTGGATGATGATCTCTGCGAATCTTCTTCCACAAGTCGCAGAGAACGATGGTGTGGACAGCGCACATGGGATTCTGCAGGGCCACCACGAACATGGTCTTTAATACGCACAGGTGGGTAGAGCAATGGGCACTGTAGAAATTCATTAAGAGGCTGAGGGATTCCTGGGCATATGGGAAAACACGCCACACCTTGATTGTATTGTCCTCACCTGCAATGGTATATCCGTCAGTCAAATTATCAACCGCTTTCCCCCCAACCTACCCACCCCCTAAACCCCTCACCAATGCTGATTGTAGTTGACATACCGATATGTGGGAATGTGTCAACCTCTCCCCTAACACCCCTGCTTCAACCTGGCACCAATTCTTCCTGCGTTGACCCACAGCGGATTGTTCAGCCATAAACAGCATAACATCCATGGTCAATCCTGGACCTCGCCTGGCCCACCCACCTAACCCACAAAGGATAGCAGTATGGAGGAGCCCCTACACTTGTTTCTATTCCTTTAATCCTGTTGAGCTAAGGGCCCAACAGGAATGGCAGCATAGTGGTTATCTTTCTGGGCTAGTAATCCAGAGGCCTGGACTAATAATCCAGAAAGCCCACCACGTCAGCTAGGGAATTTAAATTCAGTTAATTAAACACTCTCACAGGAAGATGGTGGAATGTATTATTACGGAAGTATGACCAAGCAAAGTCAACATAGCTTTATGAAAGGGAAATCTTGTTTGACAAATTTATTAGAGCTTTTTGAGGATATAACGAGTAGCTAGATAAAGGGGAGCCAGTAGATGCAGTATACTTGGATTTCGAAAAGACGTTCAATAAGGTACCACACAAAAGGTTAATAGGCAAGATATGGGCTCATGGTGTTGAGGTTAATATATTAGCGTGGATAGAGGATTGGTTAATGGACAGGAAGCAAAGAGTGGGCATAAACGGGGCATTTTCAAGTTGGCAGGAAGTGAATAGTGGAGTGCTGCAAGGATCAGTGCTGGGGCCTCAGCTATTTACAATCTGAATTAATGACTTAGATGAAGAGACAGAGAATAATGTATTTAAGTTTGCAGATGATACAAAGCTAGGTGGGAATGTAAGCTGTGAGGAGGACACAAAGAGGCTGTAAAGACATATAAACAGGTTCAGAGAATGGGCAACAAGATGGCAGATGGGGTATAATGTGGGGAAATGTGAGGTTATTCACTTTGTTAGAATAGAAAAGAATATTTTTTAAAAGATGTGAAACTTCAAAATGTTGATGTTCAAAGAGACTTTGGTGCATTGGAAAAGGAACACAGGAAGTCAGCATGCAGGTACAGCAAGCAATTAGGAAGGCAAATGGCATGATGACCTTTATTGCAAGGAGATTGGAGTACAAGAATAAGGAAGTCTTGCTACAATTGTACAGGGTTTTGGTGATACCACATCTGGAATACTGTGTGCAGTTTTGGTCTCCACATTTAAGGAAGGATATACTTGTATTGGAGGCAGTTCAGCAAAGATTCACTAGATTGGTCCCTGGGATGAGAGGGTTGTCCTACGATGAGAGACTAAGCCAACTGGGTCTATACTCTCTGGAGTTTAATTGGGTCTATACTCTCTGGAGTTTAGAAGAATGAGAGGTGGTCTCATTGAAACATACAGGATTCTGAAGGGGCTTCACAGGGTAGACACTGAGAAGTTGTTTCCCCTGGCTGGGGAATTTACAACACGGGGGCACAGTCTTCGGACAAGAAGTCAATCATTTAGAACTGAGATGAGAAGAAACCTGTTCACTCAAAGGGATGTGAATCTTTGGAATTCTTTATCCCAGAGGGTTGTGGATGCTCCATCATTGAATATATTTAAGGATGGGATAGACAGAGTTTTGGTCTTTCAGGGAATCAAGGGATATAGCAAGCGGGCGGGAAAGTGGAGTTGAGGCTGAGGATCAGCCATGATCATACTGAATGGTGGAGCAGGCTTAAGGGGCAGTATGGTCTACTTCTGCTCCGATTTCTTATGACCTGAATGAAACAAAGTGTTCAGAAAAGATCTTTCTTTCTTTGGCCTCCTGGTCTCGAGAGACAATGGGTAAGTGCCTGGAGGTGGTCAGTGGTTTGTGAAGCAGCGCCTGGAGTGGCTATAAAGGCCAATTCTAGAGTGACAGACTCTTCCACAGGTGCTGCAGATAAAATTGGTTGTCGGGGCTGTTACACAGTTGGCTGTCTCCTTGCGCTTCTGTCTTTTTTCCTGCCAACTGCTAAGTCTCTTCGACTCGCCTCTCTTTAGCCCCGCCTTTATGGCTGTCCACCAGCTCTGGCGATCACTGGCAACTGACTCCCACGACTTGTGATCAATGTCACAGGACTTCATGTCGCATTTGCAGACGTCTTTAAAGCGGAGACATGGACGGCCGGTGGGTCTGATACCAGTGACGAGCTTGCTGTACAATGTGTCTTTGGGGATCCTGCCATCTTCCATGCGGCTCACATGGCCAAGCCATCTCAAGCGCCGCCAGCTCAGTAGGGTGTATATGCTGGGGAGCGTTGGAGATACGGTCCTGCCACCTGATGCCAAGGATTCTCCGGAGGCAGCGAAGATAGAATGAATTGAGACGTCGCTCTTGGCTGACATACGTTGCCCAGGCCTCGCTGCCGTAGAACAAGGTACTGAGGACACAGGTTTGATACACTCGGACTTTTGTGTTCCATGTCAGTATGCCATTTTCCCACACTGTCTTGCCAGTTTGGACATAGCAGTGGAAGCCTTTCCCATGCGCTTGTTTCTGCATCGAGAGACAGGTTACTGGTGATAGTTGAGCCTAGGTAGGTGAACTCTTGAACCACTTCCAGAGCGTGGTCGCCGATCTTGATGGATGGAGCATTTCTGATGTCCTGTCCCATGATGTTTGTTTTCTTGAGGCTGATGGTTAGGCCAAACTTGTTGCAGGCAGCCGCAAACCTGTCGATGAGACTCTGCAGACACTCTTCTGTGAGATGTTACTGCAGCATTGTCAACAAAGAGGAGTTGCCTGATGAGAACATTACATACGTTGGTTTTCGCTCTTAAACGGGCAAGGTTGAACAACCTGCCACCTGATCTTGTGTGGAGGAAAATTCCTTCTTCTGAAGGATTGAACGCATGTGAGAGCAGCAGTGAGAAGAAGATCCCAAACAGTGTAGGTGCGAGAACACAGCCCTGTTACACGCCACTCAGGATTGGAAAGGGGTCTGAGAAGGAAAAAAAGGAGGTGGGGTGGCAGTACTGATTAGGGAAGATATTGTAGTGTTGGAAAGAGAGGATGGCCTTGAGGAGGCAAGAACAGAATCCATTTGGTTAGAGTTGAGAAGCAAGTTGGGTACGATCCCATAACTGGGAGTATTCTGAAGGCCTCCAAACAGTGAGAGATATAGAGAGAGGAGCAAATCTGCAGGGAAATCACTGGGATGTGCAAGAACTATAGAGTAGTGATACTGGGGGACTTTAATTACCCAAATATCGATTGGGATAATGTTAGATTAAAAGGATAAGGAGGGGGTGGAATTTCTGAAATGTGTTCAGTAGAACTTCCTTGACCAATATACTCTCAGTCCAACATTGAAGGAGGTATTGCTGAATTTGGTGCTGAGGAATGAGGTGGGTCAAGTGGACCAAGTGTCTGTGGGGAAACACTTCCTGAGACTGATTCCAGGGATGAGGAACTTCAGTTATGAAGATAGATTGGAGAAATTGGGATTGTTTTCCTTGGAGAAGAGAAGGCTGAGGTGATTTGATAGAGGTATTCAAAATCACGAGGGGTCTGGACATAGTAGATAGAGAGAAAGTGTTCCCACTCGTGAAAGGAGCGAGAACGAGAGGGCCCAGAATTGGTAAAAGAAGCAAAAGTGACATGAGGAAAAACTTTTTCATGCAGCGAGTGATTAAGGTCTGGAATGTGCTGCCTGAGAGTGTGGTGGAAGCAGGTTCAATTGAAGCATTCAAAAGGGAATTAGACTGTTATCTGAAAAGGAAGAATGTGCAGGGTTATGGGAAGGCGGCAGGGGAATGGCATTCGGTGAATTGCTCAAATGGAGAGTCGTGCAGACACAATGAGCTGAATGACCTCCTTCTGCACTGTAACAATTCTGTTATTTTGAGTACTTTATATCAGTGTTTTCAAAGGAAGAGGATGCTGACAAAGTATCAGTAGAAGCCGAGATGGTAGAGGCAGTGGATGGGGTGAAAATTGATAGGCAGGATGTACAGGAAAATCTGATTATGCTTAAGAGTAGATAAGTCTCCTGGTCCAGATGGCTTGTACCCCAGGTTGATAAAGGAAGTGGGAATGGAGATAGCGGAAGGGCTTGCCATCATATTCCAATCTTCCCTAGATATGGGGGGGGGAGGTGCCAAAGGTTTGAAGAGTGGCAAATATGAAGCCCTTATTTAAGGAAAGGTGTAAGGACAGTCCTAGCAACTAGAAGCCAATCAGTGGTGGGTAAAGTTTTAGAAACAATAATCAGGGGGAAAAAACACAGGCACTTGGAGAGGTTTGAGTTAAATAAGGAGAGCCAGCACAGATTTGTAAAAGACAGATCGTGCTTAACTAATCTAATTGAATTTTTTGACGAAGTAACAGAGACGACTAATGAAGGAAAAGCAATGGATGTTGTTTATATGGATTTTGAGAAAGTGTTTGACAAAGTACCACATAAAAGTCATAGTCTAGTTGATAAAATTGAGGCTCATAGAATAGGAAGGTCAGAGTCTAAAAAAAAATTGACTTAAGGACAGTAACAGCGAGTCATAGTAAACTGTTGTTTTTCAGACTGGAGGATGGTAGACAGTGGTGTTCCCCATGATCCAGTGCTGGGACCAATGCTTTTTTTGATAAATATAAATGATGTGGAATACAGAGTAAATTTTCAAAATTTGCCAATGATACCAAATATGGACATGTGGCAAACAGTGAGGACATAGATAGGCTAGTAGAATGGGCAGACAAATGGCAGATGGAATTTAATACAGAGGTCAGGTGTCTTTGATGCATCGGTGCAGACTCGATGGGCTGAAGGGCCTCTTCTGCACTGTATTATTCTGTGATTCTGTAAGAATTGTGAGGTGACGCATTTTGGCAGAAGGGATAGGGAGAGGAAATATAGACTTAATGGCACTGTTCTAAAGAGGCAATGGGGATATATGATAAAGGAGAACCAGCATGAATTTGTTAAAGACAAAAATAAAAGCAAAATACTGCAGATGCTGGAAAGCAGAAATAAAAACAGAAAGTGCAGGAAATACTCAGCGGGTCTGGCAGCATCTGTGGAGAGAGAACAGAGTTAACTTTTCAGGTCAGTGACCTTTCGTCAGAACACAGTCCTGAAACATTAACTCTGGTTCTCTCTCCACAGACACTGCCAGACCTGCTGAGTATTTCCAGCACTTTCTGCTTTTATTTGTTGAAGACAAATTGTGTGTTTGACTAACCTGATTGAATTTTTTGATGAGTTTAATGACCACAGTGCAGTTGATGTGTTTATGGACTTTCAAAAGAACTTTTATAAAATACCACATGATAGACTTAATAGCAAAATTGAAGCCCATGAGATATAAGGGGCAGTGTGAGGTGACACATTTCTTTAGGAAGAATGAGGAGAGACAATACAAGCTAAATGGTATAATTTTAAAGGGGGTGCAAGAGACCAGGGTAGGTGTTTGTGCACAGTCCTTTGAAGGACAGGATTAACAAAGCGTATGGGATCAAGGGATTTATAAATAGAAACAGAGTACAAAAGCCAAGAAGTTATGTTACACCTGTATAAAAGACTAGTTTGGTATTGTGTCCATTTCTGACCACCACACTTTAAGAAGGATGTGTAGGACTCGGAGAGGTTACAGAAGAGATTTACTAGAATAGTCCCAGGAATGAGGGACTTCAGTTACATGGAGAGACTGGAGAAGCTGGGATTGTTCTCCTTAGAGCAGAGAAGGTTAAGAGGAGATTTAACAGAGGTGTTTAAAATCATGAAGGGTTTAGAAAGAATATATAAGGAGAAACTGTTTCCAATGACTGAACGGTCAATAAGCAGAAGACACGGATTTAAGGTGTTTGGCAAAAAATAGGCAACACGAGGAAAAACTTTTTAATGGTTAAAATTTGGAACGTACTGCCTGATAGAATGGTGAAAACAGATTCAATAGTAACCTTCAAAAGGAATTTGGTAAATACTTGAAAGTTAAAAAATTCCTGGGATATGGAGAAAGATCAGGAGAGTAGGACTCTTTGAAAAAGCTGGCACTTGCTCGATGGGATGAATAGCCTCCTTCTGGACTGTACTGAGCAATGTCTCAAGATTAAAAGTCTCTCCCTTGTTTTCCTAATCCCTCCTTGGCCCCTCCCTCTCTCTATGATTCTATATAAACCCAACAATGATGGCAACTTACCTGATGATAGGAGGTGTTGATTCTCAGGATCTGCCACCAGGGTCAACACTCTTGACTCGTGTGCTTGCACCTGGTACTGAGTGATTCCCGAGTTCCAGTCCAACACAGACAGGAACCCATTCAGATGGCCAGCAATCAGCAGAAATCTTCAGAACAAGAGACACAGACAAGGGCACGGTTACCTGAGTGTCCAAAACTCAAATCAATTCCAATAGATTCAATACAAAGTCTGTTGCTCACCTGGTATCTGCATCATGTCCAGTGACCCGAATTTAATCTAATTTAATGGCAAAATAGATTCGAGGGGCCAAATGGCCTCCACTCTGTTCCTAATCCGAGCAGCAGTAAGAGATTCCACCATCTAAGGAAAGCCATAGCCAAGCCCAACCCTATCCTCACTAGACATGCTGACACATAGAGGGGTCATTGCACAGTGATCAGATACACCCCTCCTTGACCCTGGGGCACTGAGGCAATTAGGATAATGCCACTCCTGAATCAACTAACCTAGGATAAACAGGAGAGGGAGCCAGGAGACTTGCGGAACTCAGCACCACACCAGGGAATGCATTTCACTGCATCTGATCGATTAGGGAAGATGTTTGGTGTGGGGTGGGGGGATGGGTTCACGTTCACTAGGTGTCAGCCTTGGCTCAGTGGGTGGGACTCCCACCTCTGAGTCACAATAAAGAACAAAGAACAAAGAACAAAGAAAATTACAGCACAGGAACAGGCCCTTCGGCCCTCCAAGCCTGCGCCGATCCAGATCCTCTATCTAAACATGTCGCCTATTTTCTAAGGGTCTGTATCTCTTTTCTTTCTGCCCATTCATGTATCTGTCTAGATACATCTTAAAAGACGCCATCGTGCCCGCATCTACCACCTCCGCTGGCAACGCGTTCCAGGCACCCACCACCCTCTGCGTAAAGAACTTTCCACGCATATCCCCCCTAAACTTTTCCCCTTTCACTTTGAACTCGTGTCCTCTAGTAATTGAATCCCCCACTCTGGGAAAAAGCCTCTTGCTATCCACCCTGTCTATACCTCTCATGATTTTGTACACCTCAATCAGGTCCCCCCTCAACCTCCGTCTTTCTAATGAAAATAATCCTAATCTACTCAACCTCTCTTCATAGCTAGCGCCCTCCATACCAGGCAACATCCTGGTGAACCTCCTCTGCACCCTCTCCAAAGCATCCACATCCTTTTGGTAATGTGGCGACCAGAACTGCACGCAGTATTCCAAATGTGGCCGAACCAAAGTCCTATACAACTGTAACGTGACCTGCCAACTCTTGTACTCAATACCCCGTCCGATGAAGGAAAGCATGCCGTATGCCTTCTTGACCACTCTATTGACCTGCGTTGCCACCTTCAGGGAACAGTGGACCTGAACACCCAAATCTCTCTGGACATCAATTTTCCCCAGGACTTTTCCATTTACTGTATAGTTCACTCTTGAATTGGATCTTCCAAAATGCATCACCTCGCATTTGCCCTGATTGAACTCCATCTGCCATTTCTCTGCCCAACTCTCCAATCTATCTATATTCTGCTGTATTCTCTGACAGTCCCCTTCACTATCTGCTACTCCACCAATCTTAGTGTCGTCTGCAAACTTGCTAATCAGTCCACCTATACTTTCCTCCAAATCATTAATATATATCACAAACAACAGTGGTCCCAGCACGGATCCCTGTGGAACACCACTGGTCACCCATCTCCATTTTGAGAAACTCCCCTCTACTGCTACTCTCTGTCTCCTGTTGCCCAGCCAGTTCTTTATCCATCTCGCTAGTACACCTTGGACCCCATGCGCCTTCACTTTCTCCATCAGCCTGCCATGGGGAACCTTATCAAACGCCTTACTGAAGTCCATGTATATGACATCTACAGCCCTTCCCTCATCAATCAACTTTGTCACTTCCTCAAAGAATTCTATTAAGTTGGTAAGACAAGACCTTCCCTGCACAAAACCATGTTGCCTATCACTGATGAGCCCATTTTCTTCCAAATGGGAATAGATCCTATCCCTCAGTATCTTCTCCAGCAGCTTCCCGACCACTGACGTCAGGCTCACTGGTCTATAATTACCTGGATTATCCCTGCTACCCTTCTTAAACAAGGGGACAACATCAGCAATTCTCCAGTCCTCCGGGACCTCACCCGTGTTTAAGGATGCTGCAAAGATATCTGTTAAGGCCCCAGCTATTTCCTCTCTCACTTCCCTCAGTAACCTGGGATAGATCCCATCCGGACCTGGGGACTTGTCCATCTTAATGCCCTTTAGAATACCCAACACTTCCTCCCTCCTTATGCCGACTTGACCTAGAGTAATCAAACATCTGTTCCTAACCTCAACATCCGTCATGTCCCTCTCCTCGGTGAATACCGATGCAAAGTACTCGTTTAGAATCTCACCCATTTTCTCTGAGTCCAAGCATAACATTCCTCCTTTGTCCTTTAGTGGGCCAATCCTTTCTCTAGTTACCCTCTTGCTCCTTATATATGAATAAAAGGCTTTGGGATTTTCTTTAACCCTGTTTGCTATAGATATTTCATGACCCCTTTTAGCCCTCTTAATTCCTCGTTTCAGATTGGTCCTACATTCCCGATATTCTTTCAAAGCTTCGTCTTTCATCAGCCGCCTAGACCTTATGTATGCTTCCTTTTTCCTCTTAGCTAGTCTCACAATTTCACCTGTCATCCATGGTTCCCTAATCTTGCCATTTCTGTCCCTCATTTTCACAGGAACATGTCTCTCCTGCGCGCTAATCAACCTCTCTTTAAAAGCCTCCCACATATCACATGTGGATTTACCTTCAAACAGCTGCTCCCAATCTACATTCCCCAGCTCCTGCCGAATTTTGATATAGTTGGCCTTCCCCCAATTTAGCACTCTTCCTTTGGGACCACTCTCGTCTTTGTCCATGAGTATTTTAAAGCTTACGGAATTGTGATCACTATTCCCAAAGTAGTCCCCTACTGAAACTTCAAACACCTGGCCGGGCTCATTCCCCAACACCAGGTCCAGTATGGCCCCTTCCCGAGTTGGACTATTTACATACTGCTCTAGAAAACCCTCCTGGATGCTCCTTACAAATTCTGCTCCATCTAGACCTCTAACACTAAGTGAATCCCAGTCAATGTTGGGAAAATTAAAATCTCCTATCACCACCACCCTGTTGCTCCTACATCTTTCCATAATCTGTTTCCATATTTGTACCTCTATCTCACGCTCGCTGTTGGGAGGCCTGTAGTACAGCCCCAACATTGTTACCGCACCCTTCCTATTTCTGAGTTCTGTCCATATTGCCTCACTGCTCGAGTCCTCCATAGTGCCCTCCTTCAGCTGTGATATCCTCTTTGACCAGTAATGCAACTCCTCCACCCCTTTTACCTCCCTCTCTATCCCGCCTGAAGCATCGATATCCTGGGATATTTAGTTGCCAATCATGCCCTTCCCTCAACCAAGTCTCAGTAATAGCAATAACATCATACTCCCAGGTACTAATCCAAGCCCTAAGTTCATCTGCCTTACCTACTACATTTCTTGCATTAAAACAAATGCACCTCAGACCACCAGTCCCTTTACATTCATCATCTGCTCCCTGCCTACTCTTTCCCTTAGTCACGCTGACTTCATTATCTAGTTCCTTACAGGCTTTTGTTACTACCTCCTTACTGTCAACTGACCTCCTCAATTGGTTCCCATCCCCCTGCCACATTAGTTTAAACCCTCCCCAACAGCGTTAGCAAAAGCACCCCCAAGGACATTGGTTCCAGTCCGGCCCAGGTGTAGACCGTCCAATTTGTAATAGTCCCACCTCCCCCAGAACCGGTCCCAATGTCCCAAAAATCTGAACCCCTCCTTCCTGCACCATCTCTCAAGCCACGCATTCATCCTGACTATTCTTTCATTTTTACTCTGACTATCACGTGGCACTGGTAGCAATCCTGAGATTACTACCTCTGAGGTCCTACTTTTTAACTTGGCTCCTAACTCCCTAAACTCTGCTTGTAGGACCTCATCCCGTTTTTTACCTATATCATTGGTGCCTATGTGCACAACGACAACTGGCTGTTCACCCTCCCCCTTCAGAATGTTCTGCAGCCGATCTGAGACATCCCTGACCCGTGCACCTGGGAGGCAACATACCATTCGGGAGCCTCGTTTTCGACCACAGAACCGCCCATCTACTCCCCTTACAATCGAATCCCCTATAACTATAGCCCTTCCACTCTTTTTCCCGCTCTTCTGAACAGCAGAGCCAGCCACGGTGCCATGAACCTGGCTACTGCTGCCTTCCCCTGGTGAGCCATCTCCCTCAACAGTATCCAAAACGGTATACTTGTTTTGGAGGGAGATGACCGCAGGGGACTCCTGCGCTGCCTTCCTGCTCTTTCTCTGCCTTTTGGTCACCCATTCCCTTTCTCCCTCAGCAATCCTAATCTGCGGTGTGACCAATTCACTAAACGTGCTATCCACGACCTCCTCAGCATCGCGCATGCTCCAAAGTGAGTCCATCCGCAGCTCGAGAGCCGTCATGCGGTCTAACAAGAGCTGCAGTTGGACACACTTCCTGCACGTGAAGGAGTCAGGGACATCAGCCGTGTCCCTGAGCTCCCACATTGAGCAAGAGGAGCATGACACGGGTCTGAGATCTCCTGCCATTTTTAATCTTAAGCTTAACTTAGTTAAATGAAAAAGGAACGAAAAGTTTTTACCAATCACGATAAAACCAGAGAAATAGAAAAAGCCTTACCTTCTATACACCCCACCGAGTCCTTTTTTTTGGTTAGAGGAGGAGGGCAGGTGGGAGACACTACAAGTGTGGTGTCTCGGGTTCAGAAACCGCCCAAATATATAGTGTTTTACTTACCCAGCAGCCCCCTGGCCTCCGCCGAAAACAAAAGGAAATTAAGTTTACTTTCAAACTGACCTTCCCAGCTGCTCACTCGCTCGCACTCTGCTCCCGAAAAAGCTGCTTCCCAGCTGCTCACTCGCTCGCGATCTGCTCCCGAAAAAGCTGCTTCCCAGCTGCTCACTCGCTCGCGATCTGCTCCCGAAAAAGCTGCTTCCCAGCTGCTCACTCGCTCGCACTCTGCTCCCGAAAAAGCTGCTGCAATGTCATGGGTTCAAGGCCCATTCCATAGACTTGAGTCCAATAATCCAGGCTGACAGTCCCAGTGTAGTAGTCGGAGAGTCAGTACTGAGGGAGTGCCGCACTGTCGGAGGGGCAGTACTGAGGGAGTCATAGAGTGATACAGCACCAAAACAGGCCCTTCGGCCCACCGAATCCATGCCGACCATCAACTACCCATTTATGCTAATCCTACATTAATCCCATTTTTCCCCTCTCACATCCCCACCTTCTCTCAATTCTCCTATCAACCCGCAAGTCTTTGGAATGTGGGAGGAAACTGGAGCACCTGGAGGAAGCCTATGCGGTCACAGGGAGAACTTGCAAACTCCCACAGGCAGTACCCAGAAGTGAACTTGGGTCGTTGGAGCTATGAGGTTGCGGTGCTAGCCACTGCGCCACTCTGGAGTGGCGCACTGTCGGAGGGTCAGTACTGAGGGAGCGCCGCACTGTCGGAGGGTCAGTACTGAGGGAGCACTGCATTGTCAGAGGGTCAGTACTGAGGGAGTGCTGCACTGTCGGAGGGTCAGTACTGAGGGAGCACTGCATTGTCAGAGGGTCAGTACTGAGGGAGTGCCGCACTGTCGGAGGGCCAGTACTGACGGAGTGCTGCACTAAGATCCGACTGCCTTCTCAGATCCCATGGCAACATTTGAAGAGGAGCAGGGCAGTTCTCCCTGGTGTCTGGCCAATATTTATCTCTTAACCAACGTCACTGAAATGGATGAAATGGTCATTGTCACATTGCTGTCTGTGGGATCTTGCTGTGTGCAAATTGGCTGCCGCATTTCTTACATTCCAACAGTGACTACACTTCAGAAGTAGTTCATTGGCTGTAACTGCCTAGGGACATCCTGAGGACAGTGAAAAGTGCTATAGAAATACAAATTCTTTCTTTCTCACCGGTCATGGTCCTTCACTCCAACAATCTTGATTTTTCTCTCGCTTCCTCCAGCCACCGCTTGCAGCCACCGGGAATGGGTTAGTTCCATGTTGGCCACATGGGTGAAGATGCAAAAGCAGCAGAGCTGTGACGCCTGGCTGCTGCCTGGCACCTTCCACATTGTCTCCATGGGGTTGGTCAGTGCATTGGCTTTCACAATGTCTCCTTCATCAGACAGAACCAGCAGGGCCTCTCGGACCAGGCAGTAGTCCAGGTCTACCACCTGCTGGCCCCTCTCCAGCAGGAAGGTGGCAATGACGTCTCCAGTATCCGAAGAGACCAGCCGTGCTGCCCCGTCAGCACAGGAGCAGACCGCCCGCATGGGGAAATGGCTGACCATGCCAACATTGCCAGCCTTGATGGCCCTCACAGTGTAGCCTATGGTGGTGTGCTGATTGTATAGGTGCACGATAGTCCACAAGTCCAGCCGCTGGTTGGCATAGGAGAAGATACTGTCCTCCCCGAACTCCGTCCCCAGGCGAGTGACCGCCACCCCCATCTGGATCTCGTTCACTTGGTCTCCCATCACCAGGCTCCATGTTCGGATGGTCTTATCCTCAGAGGCAGAGAGGAGATAGGGACCATGGGGATAGATAGCGAGTGCAGTGACAGGACCTGCAGAAACAAACAGGGGATAGGGGGGTTTAGTTATGTCATGTAATGATCTATCATTTCAGTCACAACAACCTGCATTTATATAGCACCCTAGTGTGGGGATGCAGTGGCATAGTGGTAATATCACTGGATGAGTAATCCAGAAACCCAGGCTAATGCTCTGGAGACATGGGTTCAAATATCACCATGGCAGATGGTGAAAATTTAATTCAATTAATTAAAAAAACCATTGTTGATTGTTGTAAAAAAAAAACCATCTGGTTCACTAATGTCCTTTAGGGAAGGAACGCTGTCCTTACTTCTTCTGGCTGACATGTGAATCCAGACCCACAGCAATGTGGTTGACTCTTAACTGCCCTCTGAAATGGCCCAGCAAGCCACTCAGTTCAAGGGCAATTAGTGATGGGCAACAAATGCTGGCCTGGCCAGTGACGCCTACATCCCATGAACGAATAAAAAAACCCAAGTAAAACTTCCCAAGATGCTTCACAGGAGTACGTAACAAACAGAATTTGACACTAAGCCAAATATTAGGAAAAGTGATCAAAAGCTTGGCCAATGAGGTAGGTTTTAAAGGAGCCTTTTAAAAGAAGAGGTAGAGATGCGGAGAGATTTAGGGAGGAAATTCCACATTTTAGGCACTATGATTTCTGCGCTCCTCCAATTCTGGCCTCCGATTTTCTTCGCTCCGCCATTGGTGGCTGTGCCTCCAGCTGCCAAGGTCCTGACCTCTGGAATTCCCTCCCCTAACCTCTCCACCACCTTCCTATCCCAATATCGCCTCATGTGTCTCGGTGCCAAACTCTTTTTGAAAATCACTCCTATGAAGCACCCCTGGAACATTTTGCGACATTAAAGGTTAGTGTAAGCAGCTGAAGAAATGGCTGCCAATGGTGGAGCAATTAAAATCAGGGATGCACAAGAGGCCAGAGCTGGAGAAGCGCAGAGATCTTGGAGGGTTGTAGGGCTGGAGGAGATTACAGAGGTAGTCGCTGAAACCCTCATTCATGCTTTTGGTACCTCCAGACTTGACTATTCCAATGCTCCCCTATCTAACCTCCCATCTTGCACCCTCCATAAACTTAAACTTATCCAAAACTCTGCCACCCACGTCCTAACTCGTACCAAGTCGTATTCACCCATCACCCACTGTGCTCGCTGAGCTACATTGTCTCCCAACCATATATAAACGCAAGTTGTTGTTATATTGATCTACCTGGTACAATGAACCCACGAGAAAAATCAGAGGGCATTAAAGAAATGTCATGCAGCGTTTTTGTTTCCTATTTTCTTTCAACGCTTTTGTTTATTAGATCTAAAGTTGTTAGAGATGGAAGAAAAGAAGGCTTTTTGACTAATGACCACAAACCATTCAATTGGGTAACAAACAGTCAGGAAGGCTGGCGCTGTGAAGATGGGGAATTTCTTGTCCCTGTCTAACATGTTGCCCCATCGGTTTGGTAATTTAATCCTCTCCCCCACAACACCTCGCAATGCCCCAGAAACCCTGGCTGCCTTTTTACGAAGTGAAATTCTCAGTAGAGAGCTGGACTGGGTCTCCACTCACCTCTGTGCCCAACAAACACCATTTGAAGATTCCAATTTTCATCCCATATTTTGATGTTCCCATCCCGAGAGGAAGTGACCACACATCTCAGCGTTTCAAAGACAGCGATCCCTGTGATTTTCCTAATCAGAATATCATAAAGAGTTTGTCAATCGGAGAAATCAAGCCCCGGGTGGGCACACGCTGCAGAATAATCAGTGACTAATGCTCAGTGGTATACATTTTATTTTTATTCATTCCATGAGATGTCACTGACATTTATTGCCCGTCCTAGTTGCTTCTTGAGAAGCTGGTGGTGAGCCTCCTGCAGTCCTTCTGGTGAAGGTGCTTCCAAAGTGTTGCTTTGGGGAGCGTGCGGGAAAGTGGAGTTGAGGCAGATCAGCCACGATCATATCGAATGGTGGAGCAGGCTCAAGGAGCCATGTGATCTACTCCTGCTCCTATTTCTTTTGTTCATATGCTGTGGTTTTGATACAATGGACAGGCTTCCTAGGCCACTTCAGAGAGCAGTTAAGGGTCAACCACATTGGTGTGTGATTGCAGTCGGATATCGTAGAGTGATACTGCACAGGAGGAGGCCATTCAACCCATCATGCCTGTGCCAGCCCTTTGAAAAAGCTATCCAATTAATCTCACCTTCCTGCTCATTCCCCATTAGCCCTCCAGTCCTTCCACTACAAATATTTATCCAATTCCCTTTCAAAAGTTATTATTGAATCTGCTTCTGCCTTCCCGGTAGCACATTTCAAAAGAACATAAGAAACAGGCGCAGGAGGAGGCCATTCAGCCCCTCAATCCTGCTCCACCATTCAGTAAGATCATAGCTGATCTTCGACCTCAACTTTATTTTCCATTACTATCCCCAAATCCCTCATTACCCTCAGTGCCCAAAAACTTATCGATCTCTGTCTTAAATATACTCAACAACTGAGCTCTCTGCAGTAGAGAATTCCAAAAATTCACAACCCTCTGAGTGAAGAAATTTCTCCTCAGCTCAGTCCTAAATGGCTGACCCCTTATTCTGAGTTCTACCCTCTACTTCCAGACTCTCACCAGGGGGAAATTCTAACCTCTACTTCCAGACTCTCACCAGGGGGAAATTCTAACCTCTACTTCCAGACTCTCACCAGGGGGAAATAGCCTCTCAGCATCTATCCTCTAAGAATCTCAGGTAATAACAACTCGCTGTGTAAAAGAAAATTCTCATCTCCCCTCTGGTTCTTTTGCTATTACCTTAAATCTGTGTTCTTTGGTTACTGACCCGCCTGCCACTGCAAACACTTTTGCCCTATCTATTCTATCAAATCCGCTCTGGGTTTTATATAGGCCAGACCAGGTAAGGACAGCAGCCTTCCTTCCTGAACGACCATGAGGTTAATGCATTCTGGGTCTTCAAGATCGTCACTGGACGAGTATGCATAGATTGAGTACTCTGAGCTCTATAACCAGGGTACAGCCTGCTAACTCACTCCTATCCAGCTGTACTCAGAGTCCACTTTATGATACGGCCTTTTTAATTTTGGTGAGGAATCCTAGGTGACAGACCAAATCCCATAGCACAGTGCACCTCAGACTGAAAGGATTATTAAGAGAAGTCAAAAGAAACCAGGAAACACCGGTTAGTGAAAGCAAACTTGGGCTTGAAGGTCCCATTTGCAAGATGGTACCTCCAACAATGCAGCATTCCCTCAGTACTGCTTCTTAATTGTACATGAATTGTGTTTAATTATATGCACATGGAGGGCATTAACTTGGGGATTCACTTGTGTTCCTATAAATAGGAACAGTACTGTAGACCTGTGCTCCAGAACTAGTTGCACCCGTGGCCAAGCTGTTCCGGTACAGCTACAATACTGCCATCTAACCGGCAATGTTATCCAGGTATGTCATGTACACAAAGAGCAGGACAAATCCAACCCAGTCAATTATCATCCTATCAGTCTACTCTCGATCATCAGAAAAGTGATGGAGAGGGTAGTTAACAGTGTCATCAAGCCGCAGTTGCTTAGCAATAACCTGCTCAGTGACGCTCAGTTTGGGTTCCGCTAGGGTCACTTAGCTCCTGACCTCATTACAGCCTTTGTCCAAACATGGACAAAAGAGCTGAACTCCAGAGGTGAGGTGAGAGTGACTTGTTTTGCTATTCGTTTCATGGGATGTGGGCGTCACTGGCCAGGCCATCATTTATTACCATCCCTACTTGCCCTCCAGAAGGTGGTGGTGAGCTGCCTTCTTGAACCGCTGTGGTCCACGCTGTTATTAGGAAGGGAATTCCAGGATTTTGACCCAGTGACTGTGAAGGAACAGCGATATAGTTCCAAGTCAGGATGGTGTGTGGCTTGTAGGGGAACTTGCAGGTGGTGGTGTTCCTATGCACCTGCTACCCTGTTCTAGTGATAGTGGTTGTGGGTTTGGAAGGTGCTGTCTAAGGAGCCTTGGTGCGTTGCTGCAGTGCATCGTGTAGATGGTACACACTGCTGCCACTGTGCGTCGGTGGTAGAGGGAGTGAATGTTTATAGATGGGGTGCCAATCAAGCGGGCTGCTTTGTCCTGGATGGTGTTGCGCTTATTGAGTGTTGTTGGAGCTGCACCCATCCAAGCAAGTGGACAGTATTCCATCACACTCCTGACTTGTGCCTTGTAGATGGTGGACAGGCCTTGGGGAAGACAGGAGGTGAGTTAATTGCTGCAGGATTCCCAGCCACTGACCTGCTCTTGTAACCTTCTTTGGGCCTCCTTATCTCGAGAGACAATGGATACGCGCCTGGAGGTGGTCAGTGGTTTGTGAAACAGCGCCTGGAGTGGCTATAAAGGCCAATTCTGGAGTGACAGGCTCTTCCACAGGTGCTGCAGAGAAATTTGTTTGTTGGGGCTGTTGCACAGTTGGCTCTCCCCTTGCGCCTCTGTCTTTTTTCCTGCCAACTACTAAGTCTCTTCGACTCGCCACAATTTAGCCCTGTCTTTATGGCTGCCCGCCAGCTCTGGCGAATGCTGGCAACTGACTCCCACGACTTGTGATCAATGTCACACGATTTCATGTCGCGTTTGCAGACGTCTTTATAACGGAGACATGGACGGCCGGTGGGTCTGATACCAGTGGCGAGCTCGCTGTACAATGTGTCTTTGGGGATCCTGCCATCTTCCATGCGGCTCACATGGCCAAGCCATCTCAAGCGCCGCTGACTCAGTAGTGTGTATAAGCTGGGGATGTTGGCCGCTTCAAGGACTTCTGTGTTGGAGATATAGTCCTGCCACCTGATGCCAAGTATTCTCCGAAGGCAGCGAAGATGGAATGAATTGAGACGTCGCTCTTGGCTGGCATACGTTGTCCAGGCCTCGCTGCCGTAGAGCAAGGTACTGAGGACACAGGCCTGATACACTCGGACTTTTGTGTTCCGTGTCAGTGCGCCATTTTCCCACACTCTCTTGGCCAGTCTGAACATAGCAGTGGAAGCCTTACCCATGCGCTTGTTGATTTCTGCATCTAGAGACAGGTTACTGGTGATAGTTGAGCCTAGGTAGGTGAACTCTTGAACCACTTCCAGAGCGTGGTCGCCAATATTGATGGATGGAGCATTTCTGACATCCTGCCCCATGATGTTCGTTTTCTTGAGGCTGATGGTTAGGCCAAATTCATTGCAGGCAGACGCAAACCTGTCGATGAGACTCTGCAGGCATTCTTCAGTGTGAGATGTTAAAGCAGCATCGTCAGCAAAGAGGAGTTCTCTGATGAGGACTTTCCGTACTTTGGACTTCGCTCTTAGACGGGCAAGGTTGAACAACCTGCCCCCTGATCTTGTGTGGAGGAAAATTCCTTCTTCAGAGGATTTGAACGCATGTGAAAGCAGCAGGGAGAAGAAAATCCCAAAAAGTGTGGGTGCGAGAACACAGCCCTGTTTCACACCACTCAGGATAGGAAAGGGCTCTGATGAGGAGCCACCATGTTGAATTGTGCCTTTCATATTGTCATGGAATGAGGTGATGATACTTAGTAGCTTTGGTGGACATCCGATCTTTTCTAGTAGTCTGAAGAGACCACGTCTGCTGACGAGGTCAAAGGCTTTGGTGAGATCAATGAAAGCAATGTAGAGGGGCATCTGTTGTTCACGGCATTTCTCCTGTATCTGACGAAGGGAGAACAGCATGTCAATAGTCGATCTCTCTGCACGAAAGCCACACTGTGCCTCAGGGTAGACGCGCTCGGCCAGCTTCTGGAGCCTGTTCAGAGCGACTCGAGCAAAGACTTTCCCCACTATGCTGAGCAGGGAGATTCCACGGTAGTTGTTGCAGTCACCGCGGTCACCTTTGTTTTTATAGAGGGTGATGATGTTGGCATCGCGCATGTCCTGGGGTACTGCTCCCTCGTCCCAGCACAGGCATAGCAGTTCATGTAGTGCTGAGAGTATAGCAGGCTTGGCACTCTTGATTATTTCAGGGGTAATGCTGTCCTTCCCAGGGGCTTTTCCGCTGGCTAGAGAATCAATGGCATCACTGAGTTCCGATTTGGTTGGCTGTATGTCCAGCTCATCCATGACTGGTAGAGGCTGGGCTGCATTGAGGGCAGTCTCAGTGACAGCATTCTCCCTGGAGTACAGTTCTAGGTAGTGCTCAACCCAGCGGTCCATCTGTTTGCGTTGGTCAGTGATTATGTCCCCCGATTTAGATTTGAGGGGGGTGATCTTCTTGATGGTTGGCCCAAGAGCTCTCTTCATGCCATCATACATTCCTCTGATGTTTCCGGTGTCTGAGGCCAGCTGAATATGACTGCATAGGTGTTGCCAGTAGTCGTTTGCGCAACGCCTAGCTGTTCTTTGTGCAGTACTTCTGGCTGCTTTAAGTGCTGCGGATGTTAAATCGCTGGGGGCTTTCTTGTAGTTCAAAAGTGCAATGCGCTTAGCGGCTATGACAGGTTCCAGCTCTTCATTATGAGATTGAAACCAGTCTGCATTTCTCTTCGCACTTTTGCCGTAGGTGGTCAAAGCTGACTCATAGATGGCGTCTCTGATGTGGGCCCACTTGGTCTCAGCATCCCCTGTGGGAGTGTTTTGAAGGGCTGTTACAAGTGAATTTAGAAATTTTTGTAACAGCTGTGGGTGAGAAATTCTGCTCGTGTTGATGCGCGGGTGGCCCTTCTGCTTGGAATGATGCAACTTCTTTGGTCTGAGTCTAACCTTGCTGCACACCAGGGAGTGGTCGGTGTCGCAGTCCGCACTGTGGAAGCTGCGTGTGATTTGAACACTGTTTAAGGCGGCTCGCCTTGTGACAATGAGGTCTAGCTGGTGCCAACGACGTGATCTTGGGTGCCTCCATGAAACCTGGTGACAGGGTTTAGTGTGAAAGAACGAGTTGGTGATGCAGAGGTTATGATAGGTACACAACTCAAGCAGTCTCTGCCCGTTCTCATTCATCCTTCCAACGCCATAGCGCCCAAGGCAGGAGGGCCATGAGTCATGGTCGGCCCCAACCCTGGCATTAAAGTCCCCCAGCAGGAATAGGTGTTCGGTGTTGGGGATGCTGCTAATGATGTTATGGAGTTGTTCATAGAACTGGTCTTTAGCTTCAGGTGCGGAACAGAGTGTTGGAGCATAGATGCTGAGTAGGTGTACTGGACCAGAGGTGGTGAGCAGTCGGATGGACAGTATGCGTTCCGAGCCATTTGAGGGAGGCTCTATCATGCTGAGCAAGGAGTTTCTGATGGCGAAGCCCACTCCATGCTGTCTTGGTTCTTCAGGATCCCTGCCCTGCCAGAAGAAGGTGTAGTCTTGCTCTGCTAGAGAGCCACTCGCGGGGAGGCGAGTCTCCTGAAGTGCTGCAATGTCCACATTGAGTCTACTGAGCTCGTTGTTAATGATGGCGGTCTTCCGAGAATCGTTGATTTGTGTAAGGTCTTCCGACAGGCCAGGACACATAGTTCTGACGTTCCAGCTTGCAAAGCGAAGGGCTGGTACCTTCTTTCCTTTTTTCATGTTGTTTGGTGCGGTGTATCAGTCCACCTTTCGGGCAATGACCCTGAGCTCCAAGCACCCATTGAAGCAGGCAGACTGTGGCGGGACAGAACCTTATTGACCGGGGGCTGCCCGGTTTGAGGCGGGCGGTAGCTGTCCAGTGAGGTGCAATGACCTCTCCCACCGACAAAGGCAACCCGTGGCGCCCAGTTTCTACGCCAATTTATCTGGACTTATAACCCGTAACTGCTGCCTTCCGTGTTGTTTCAGTCGCTGTGAGGCAACTATGGAGTGACCTCTCCATGGCGCATGCCTGGGCAAATTTATGGAGGTTGAGAGTTGCCCAGTCGTCAAAACCCCCCTCTCGGCCTTTCTGGTGGGGTCCAAAGGAGTGCAGGACACGACGTTTGGCACCAGTATGGCTGCAGGAACTGCCGGAAACATGCCAAAGGTGACACATGACCGCCTACGGGGTTCCGCTCCGGATTTTCTGTTAGGGTTTACTCCCTTAGCCTTGGTCTCTCCCGAGACGCCCACAAGGCAGTGGGGTTGTTGGGGCCCCTACACAGGTGTAGGATGGTGCCGGTGGGAGGAGGGGATGCAAGGGGGAGGGGTAGAGGGAGGGGGTGGGGGGGGGGGGTGCAGGGGAAGGGGGTGCGGGGTGAAGATGGTGCGGGGGGGGGCGGGCTGGGACGGGGTTGTGAGGGGGTGAGCTGAGAGGGTGGAGCAGGGAAGGGGACGGGGGTGGGGGGGGGTTGTACTAAAAAATCCTTGTAGGTGGGACTTAAGACTAAAAAGAGGCCAGTTGCTCGGGGTGCTGAAGAACAACTGGATGATACAGATGTTAGAGCGGACTCTCCCACAGATGGAAAAATTATCTTGAAAATCCTTTTAGTTCTTTTGGTCACATATGTAGATCAATTGAAATAAAAGCTGTATTTCTGCAGGGAAATACTTTTCAGAGAGAAGTGTTTCTGAAACCGCCCAAAAAGAGACAGCAGATGCAGAAGGGAAACTATGGAAACTAATTAAATGTGTCTATCATCTGAATGATGCTTCAGGGTGTGGTATTTCTCAGTGAGATCTGTTTTGCTGAAAATAGGTTGTTTTTAACTGAAAGCAGATCCTGCAATGTTTTATTGGTATCAAAGGGAATCCTTCAGGCAGATGCAGGATTCAATAAGGTGCCACACAAATGGTTAATAGGCAAGATAAGGGCTCATGGAGTTGGGGGGTAATGTATTAGCGTGGATAGAGGATTGGTTAATGGACAGGAAGCAATGAGTGGGCATAAATGGGGCATTTTCAAGTTGGCAGGCAGTAAACAATGGAGTGCCGGGGCCAGTGATCAGTGCTGGGGCCTCAGCTATTTACAATCTATATTAATGACTTAGATGAAGAGACAGAGAGTAATGTATCTAAGTTTGCTGATGATACAAAAGGTAGGTGGAAAGGGATGTTGTGGAGAGGACACAAAGAGGCTGCAAAGAGATATAAACAGGTTAAGTGAGTGGGCAACAAGATGGTAGATGGAGCTTAATGTAGGGAAGTACGAAGTTAATTACTTTGGTCGTAAGAATAGAAAAGCAGAATTTTTTTTTTAAAAAGGTGTGAACTTGTAAGTTGATGTTCAAAGGGACTTGGGGGTGCTTGTACAAGGAATGTAGAAAGTTAACATGCAGGTACAGCAGGCTATTAGGAAGGCAAGTGGCATGTTGGCCTTTATTGCAAGGGGATTGGAGTACAGGAAGAAGGAAATAATGCTACAATTGTAGAGTGTTTTGGTGAGACCACATCTGGAATACTGTGTGCAGTTTTGGTCTCCACATTCAAGAAAGGATTTACTTGCATTGGAGGCGGTATAGTGAAGGTTCACTAGATTGGCCCCTGGAATAAGGGGGTTGTCATACGATGAGAGGCTGAGTTAATTGGGCCCGAATTGTCTGGAGTTTAGAAGAATGAGAGGGGCCCTCATTGAAACATACAAGATTCTAAAGGGAAGGATGGTTTGAGGGCTCTCCGCTTCTTCCTGGAACAGAGGCCCAACCAGTCTCCATCCACCACCACCCTCCTCCGCCTGGCTGAACTTGTTCTCACATTGAACAACTTCTCCTTCAACTCCACGCACTTCCTTCAAGTAAAAGGTGTCGCTGTGGGTACCCGCATGGGTCCTAGTTATGCCTGTCTTTTTGTGGGATATGTCGAGCATTCTTTGTTCCAGTCCTACTCAGGCCCCCTCCCCCAACTCTTTTTTCCGGTACATTGATGACTGTATCGGTGCCGTTTCCTGCTCCCGCCCCGAACTAGAAAACTTTATCAACTTTGCTTCCAATTTTCACCCTTCTCTCACCTTTACATGGTCCATCTCTGACACTTCCCTTCCCTTCCTCGACTTCTCTGTCTCCATCTCTGGGGATAGGTTGTCTACCAATATCCATTATAAGCCCACCGACTCCCACAGCTACCTCGACTACACTTCTTCACACCCTACCTCCTGTAAGGACTCCATTCCATTCTCCCAGTTTCTCCGTCTCCGACGCATCTGCTCTGATGATGCTACCTTTCATGACGGTGCTTCTGATATGACCTCCTTTTTCCTCAACCGAGGATTTCCCCCCACTGTGGTTGACAGGGCCCTCAACCGTGTCCGACCCATTCCCCGCACCTCTACCCTCACCCCTTCCCCTCCCTCCCAGAACCGTGACAGGGTTCCCCTTGTCCTCACTTTTCATCCCACCAGCCTCCATATCCAAAGGATCATCCTCCGCCATTTTCGCCACCTCCAGCGTGATGCCACTACCAGTCGCATCTTCTCCTCCCTTCCCCTGTCAGCATTCCGAAGGGATCGTTCCCTCCGCGACACCCTGGTCCACTCCTCCATTACCCCCACCACCTCGTCCCCGTCCCAGGGCACCTTCCCCTGCAATCGCAAGAGGTGTAATACCTGCCCATTTACCTCCTCTCTCCTCACTATCCCAGGCCCCAAACACTCCTTTCAGGTGAAGCAGCGATTTACTTGTACTTCTTTCAATGTAGTATACTGTATTCGCTGCTCACAATGTGGTCTCCTCTACATTGGGGAGACCAAGCGCAGACTGGGTGACCGCTTTGCGGAACATCTCCGCTCAGTCCGCAAGCAGGACCCTGAGCTTCCGGTTGCTTGCCATTTCAACACTCCCCCCTGCTCTCATGCTCACATCTCTGTCCTGGGATTGCTGCAGTGTTCCAGTGAACATCAACGCAAGCTCGAGGAACAGCATCTCATCTACCGATTAGGCACACTACAGCCTGCCGGACTGAACATTGAGTTCAATAATTTCAGAGCATGACAGCCCCCCATTTTACTTTCATTTTTAGTTATTTTTTCTTCCTTTTTTCTACATTCTTTTTTACATTTTTTACAATTTTTTTTGCATTTATTTCATTTCATCTTAGTTTGTTCAGTTTGCTTACCCACTGTTTTTTTCAGGTTTGCACTTGCTGCTGCTCAATATTCAGTGTATTTACACCTAATCTGTACTAATGCTTTGTCTTTCAACACACCATTAACATATTGTTTGCCTTTGCTCCGTGACCTTTTGGTCAGCTATGTGGCCTGGTCCAATCTACATCTTCTCCTTTGTTATCTCTTGCCCCACCCCCACCTCACTTGCTTATAATCTGTGACTTTTCTTATATTTGTCAGTTCCGAAGAAGGGTCACTGACCCGAAACGTTAACTCTGCTTCTCTTTCCACAGATGCTGCCAGACCTGCTGGGTGATTCCAGCATTTCTTGTTTTTATTTCAGATTTCCAGCATCCGCAGTATTTTGCTTTTATTTAAGATTCTAAAGGGACTGGATAGGGTATACACAGAGATTATTTCCGCTGGTTGGGGATTATAGAACATGGGGGCACAGTCTCAGCATAAGGGGTCAATCATTTCGGACTGAGATGAGGAGAATTTACTTGACTCAAAGGGTTGTGAATCTTTGGAATTCTCTACTCGAGGGTTGTGGATGCTCCATCATTGAATACATAAGGCTGGGATAGATAGATTTTCAATCTCTCAGGGAATCAAGGGATAGTGTGAACAGGCGGGAAAGTGGAGATGAATCCTAAGATCAGCCATGATTGTTTTGAATGTTGGAGCAGGCTCAATGGGCTGTATGGTCTACTCCTGCTCCTATTTCTTGGGTTCTTGCATGTTGATGACTTCTTATGGGATGGTACTGCAGAATTTGAGAAATGTGTTATTGATAAGATGAGAGTAGAAGTTAAGATCGGAAATCAGTCTTGTGGGGCTTTTAAATATATTGATTCAGATAGTAAACAAAGTAGGTCTGGAATATCTTTTAATCAACATTTCTATTTAGGGACTGTTACTCCCATCCTGGTTAATCATGCTCCGTCATCTCAGAAAGACGTTATTATATCTAAAGAAAAGATAATTGTGAAGCTTGATTGGTCAGTTGAACTGGTCATTCACTCAGATTAGACCAGATGCTAGTTTTGATGTGTGAGAGTTAAGTATTACAATGAAACACCCTGAAGTGGAGAATGATTTAAGAGCAAATAAAACATTTAAAAAAAATTAAATCTGGAGAAATGCATACTTAAGTTCCCAGCCTTAGGTGACCCAAAGGACATGAAGTTAATCAATTTTAGTGATGTTTCACATGGTAATCTTCCTGATGGGTATTCGAGTGGTGCTGGTTTCATAATACTTCTGACAGCTGAAAATGGGAAATGTCTTCGGGGGCTTGGGGCCTGGCAAGCTAAGGAAATTAAAAAGGATTGTTAAAAGCACTTTAGCTGCTGAAACACTGGCTGTTCTATTTGTCAAATATTTTAAGTGAGATTCTGTACAATGGGCTTGCTTAAGACAGTATACTCACTGAATGTTTAGATTTAGATTTAGAGATACAGCACTGAAACAGGCCCTTCAGCCCACCGAGTCTGTGCCGACCATTAACCACCCATTTATACCAATCCTACACTAATCCCATATTCCTACCACATCCTCACCTGTCCCTCAATTCCCCTACCACCTACCTATACTAGGGACAATTTATAATGGCCAATTTACCTATCACCCTGCAAGTCTTTTGGCTGTGGGAGGAAACTGGAGCACCCGGAGAAAACCCACGCAGACACAGGGAGAACTTGCAAACTCCACACAGGCAGTACCCAGAATTGAACCCGGGTCGCTGGAGCTGTGAGGCTGCGGTGCGAACCACTGCGCCACTGTGCCGCCCTACATGTTATGTAGATAATTGTTCATTGTGGGATAATATACACTCTACAAAAAGTGTGAGTGAGAAAATGTTACGGATTGACCTTACTGGTTTGGAACAAATGCTGAAGAGAAAGGACAGAAAACAGAGAGTAGGAATAAACAGGTCATTCTCAGGTTGACAGGCTGTGACTAGTGCGGTACTACAAGGAACAGTACTTGGGCCCCAGCTATTCACGATCTATATCAATGATTTGGATGTGGGAACTAAATGTAATATTTCCAAGTTTGCTTGACACAAAACTAGGTGGGAATGTGTGTCGTGAGGAAGATGCAAAGAGGCTTCAAGGGGATTTGGACAGACTTAGTGAGTGGACAGGAACATGGCAGATAGAATATAATGTGGAAAAATGTGAGGTTATCCACTTTGGTAGGAAAAACAGAAATGCAGAGTAATGCTTAAATGGTGAGAGATTGGGAAATGTTAATGCCCAAAGGGACCTGGGTGTTCTTGTTCATGAGTCATGAGTCATTAAAAGCCAACATGCAGGTGCAGCAAGCAACTAGGAAGGCAAATGGTATGTTGGCCTTTATTGCAAGTACAGGAGTAAAAGATGTCTTGCTGCAATTGTATAGAGCCTTGGTGAGACGACACCTGGAGTACTGTGTACAGTTTTGGTCTCCTTACCCAAGAAAGAATATACTTGCCATAGAGGGAGTGCAATGAATGTTCACCAGTCTGATCCCTAGGATGGTGGAATTATCCTATCATGAGAGATTGAGGAGACTGGGCCTGTATTCTCTGGAGTTTAGATGAATGAGAGGCGATCTCATTGAAGCATACAAAATTGTTACAGGGCTCAACAAGGTTGATGCAGGAAGGATGTTTCCCCTGGCTGGTGGGTCTAGAACTAAGGGACACAGTCTCAGAATAAGAGATATGCCATTTAGGACTGAGATGAGGAGGAATTGTTTCATTCAGAGGGTGGTGAATCTGTGGAATTCTCTACCCCAGAGGACTGGGGAGATTCAGTCATTGAGTATGTTCAAGACAGAGATCGTTAGATTTCTGGATATTAAAAATATCAAGGGGTATGGGGATAGTGCGGGAAAATGGCGTTGAGGCAGATGATCAGCCAGGATCTAGTTGAATGGTGGAGCAGGTTCGAGAGGCCGAATGGCCTCCTGCTCCTATTTCCTGTCTTCCTAAAGGAAATCTCCAAATTTAAATCGGTAGATGCAAGTCATTAACTGTCGAATTGTTTTACAACAAGAAATAAACTGTTAATCAGGAGACCGCACAGTTAAGCGTAGTTTAAACTTCTAATTTTATCTTTAAGACCACAATTACCATATATTTTCCAAAATAATTCCAAAAAAACTATTTTGAAGCCTGACAGCGTAGAAACATGGATTAAACAAATAAATGACTCAATAAAGGAAAATTGTACTGCCATTTAGTTCTTTGGTTTGTGATTTTTTTTTTAAGCTTTCTTCATGATAATGTGATCCAACTGGAAAAAGTTGGGAGCCGCAAATGAGATGTTAAAGAGCTGGTGCAGCTCCGGAGCTGCAGGTTGTAGAACCCTGAACTAGAAGGACAAGGGCAGTAGACGCGTGGGAACATCACCAAGTTCCCCCAAGTCATTTGACTTGGAAATAGGTCATTGCTGGAACTCCCTCCCTAACAGCACTGTGGGAATGCTTTCACCACATGGACTCGAGCCATTCAAGAAGGCGGCTCACCACCACCTTCTCAAAGGCAACAGCGGATAGGCAATAAATGCTGGCTTTGCCAACAACGATCCTATCCAGAGACTGAGCTTTTTAAAACAAAAACATATGATTTGGAAATAGCAGACTAAGTACCGCAGAGTGTGACCCAAGGTACAGAGGGGGTTCCCAGAGTTACCTGTTGTGCAAGTCCTTCTCATACGAAATTAGTGTTGCCTTGGGCAGGTCAAAGACGGCGACGCCCATTCCGCACACTGCGTAGCAGCGCTGAGTACGTGGCAATGTCGATGCCAAGACTGGGGCTCTCTCCAGAGCTAGCTCTGTGAAGACGTCATGCTCAGTTAACCCTTTGGTGATGGTGCTGGCACACATCAAGTCCCGGCATCCAAAGTAGAAGTGCCAGGAGCAGATGTTGCCGATTCCAGCCGTGACGATCTCGCTCAGGTCCTCATTGTACAGGCAGCAGGTGATGGTCTGCTTGGACCGGTTGGTGGAGATGGTTTGGAAGTCCGAGTCCAGCACCTTCAGCTGGGGGCAGGTGTTCCAGGCCACGTAGCGGTTGATCTGCTGGGCATACACCAGCCCTTCTAGGGGTTCACGTAGAGTGAATTCCTGCTTCTTTCGCCCGTCACAGTGGTAGATGCAGACGCCAGTTTTGGACACCATGCAGATGTACTCCTTCGTGTTGACATTAAACAACACGTTGTGGATGGCCTTCTTGAAGATCACACGCTGTACATGCTGGATTCCGTTTTCCAGGTCCAGCGGCTTCCAATCAGACCTCCTTATCTGCAGTATTCAAGCAAGTGAAAAGAGAATCATAGAATCATACCATAACTTTCCACAAAGAATTATATAATATCTACAGCATAGAAACTGGCCATTCACAGAGTCATTTACAACATAGGCCACTCAGCCCATCAAGTCCATTCCAGCTCTCTGGGGAGCAATCCAGTCAGTCCCACACCCCCGCTCAATCCCCGTAGCCCTGCAAGTTTATTTCCTTCAAGTGGCCAAACAATTTCCTTTTGAAATCATCGATAGTCTCCACTTTCAAGTGGCGAGTTCCAAGCCATTGTCACTCGCTGCGTAAAAAAGTTCTTTCTCACATTCCCTTCACTTCTATTTATTTAGAGATACAGCACTGAAACAGGCCCTTCGGTCCACCGAGTCTGTGCCGACCATCAGCCACCCATTTATACGAATCCTACATTAATCCCATATTCCTACCACATCCCCACCTTCCCTCAATTCTCCTACCACCTGCCTACACTAGGGACAATTTACAATGGCCAATTTACCTAACAACCTGCAAGTCTTTTGGCTGTGGGAGGAAACCGGAACACCCGGCAAAAACCCACGCGGTCACAGGGAGAACTTACAAACTCCGCACAGGCAGTACCCAGAATCGAACCCGGGTCGCTGGAGCTGTGAGGCTGCAGTGCTAACCACTGCGCCACTGTGCCGCCTTCTCTTGCCCAAAACCTTCAATCTGTGTCCCCTAGTGTTGTACCATCAGTTAATGGGAATAATTTCTCCTTGTCTAGCACCTCACATCCTTCCTAAAGTGTGGTGATCAGAACTGGGTGCAATACTCCAATTAGGAGTAATGATGGCCATGAAAACATTGCCGATTGTTGTAAAAACCCAACTGGTTCACTAATGTCCTTTAGGGAAGGAAATCTGCTGTCCTTACCTGGTCTGGCCTACATGTGACTCCAGATCCACAGCAATGTGGTTGACTCTTACATGCCCTCTGAAATGGCCTAGCAAGCCACTCAGTTAGGGCAATTAGGGATGGGCAGTAAATGCTGGCCTGGCCAGCGATGCCCATATCCCATGAATGAATAAAAAAAAACTTATAAAGGCCAAGAAGAACCATAGAGCCATCTAAAAAAGTTACCACACACAAACAGGTCTTTCAGCCTATCGAGTCTGCACCGGCAGAAAAAACTAGCTGCCCAATCTAATCCCACCTTCCAGCACTTGGTCCGTAGCCTTGCCAGTTACAGCTCTTCAGGTACCTTTTAAATGAGTTGAGGGTTTCTGTCTCCACCAATGTTCCTGGCAGTGAATTCCAGACACCCACCACCCTCTGGGTGAAAAGGTTTTTCCTCATGTCCCCTCTAATCCTTCTACCAATCACCTCAAATCTGTGCCCCCCACCCACCCCCCGGTAATTGACCTCTCCACGAGGGGAAACTGGTCCTTCCTGTACTCTAGCTCTGACCTAACTAGTGTTCTATAGATTTCCAGTGTAACCTCCCAGCTCTTATATTCTATGCCTTGGCTAATAAAGGTAAGTATCCCGTATGCCTTCTTGATCAGCTTATCTACCTGTCCAGCCACCTTCAGGGATCTGTGGACATGCACTCCAAGGATCCTCACTTCCTCGACACTTGTCAGTATCCTGCTATTTATTGTGTATTCCCTTGCCTAGTTAGCCTTCCCCAAATGCATTACCTCACACCTCTCCAGAATGAACTCCATTTCCCACAATTCTGCCCACCTGACTTGTCCATTGAGGAGCAGAGATCTGCGGCGGGACAGGGTCCAGAGATTACAGAGATTGGGGGTGGGAGGGTTGGGGGGGGGGGGGGAGGGGTGGCGTGCACTGCAAACCACGGAGGGACTTGAAAACAAGAATGAGAATTTTTGAAAAGCAATGGGCTGGATTTTACTGTGGGCTTTGGGACCTCAACATCAGGACCAAATGGGAGTCCTGACCCTGCACTTGCCGGAAGCTCCGCCCACCAGCACAATCTTCCCAGAGGCAGCAAATTGCCTCCGCGTTCACCATCCTATTAAGGATGGTGGGAGGGCTCTCGATGCGGCTAGCCCAATCAGAGGGCCGGCAGCTCTGAAGAATTGGCAGTACCGCCTAGAGAGGTGGGCGCTGCTGAGGCATATCTGGGACCACAAGGGCACCTCAATATCACCAGTGGCAATATAGCCCTAACTGGGTCCTTAATGATGATAATTAGCTGCCCTCCTCTGGAATCCTTGTGGCACTCCACTAGTTACAGCCTGCCAACTTGAAAATGTCCCATTTATCCCTACTCTCTGCTTCCTGTCTGTTAACCAATCCTCAATCCATACTAATATATTACCCCCTTGAGTCCTTATCTTGCTGATTAAACTTTTGTGTGGCACCTTATCGAAGGCCTTTTGGAAATCCATGTATACTGTATCAACTGGTTCCTCTTTATCGACCCTACGAGCTACATCCTCAAAAAACTCAATAAATTGTCAAACAGGATTTCCCTTTAGTAAAATCATGTTGACTTGTTCTAATTATATTGTGCTTTTCTAAGTGCATTAAGACTTCCTTAATAATAGATACCAGCATTTTATCAATGACCAATGTCAGGCTAACTGGCCTGTAGTTGGGTTTTTTCTCTTCCCTCCTCACTTGAATCGAGGTGTTACATTTGCTATCCATGAGGATCATTCTAGAATTAAGGGAATTTTGGAAAATCATAATGCATCCACTATTTCTGCAGCTACCTCTACCATCCTAGGATGCAGGTCATCAGGTTCTGGAGATTCAAAGAACAAAGAACAGTACAGCACAGGAACAGGCCATTCGGCCCTCCAAGTCTGTGCCGATCTTGATGCCTGTCTGAACTAAAACCTTCTGCACTTCTGGGGACCGTATCCCTCTATTCCCATCCTATTCATGTATTTGTCAAGATGCCTCTTAAATGTCGTTATCGTACCTGCTTCCACCACCTCCCCTGGCAGCAAGTTCTAGGCACTCACCACCCTCTGTGTAAAGAACTTGCCTCGCCCATCCCCTCTAAACATTGCCCCTCGCACCTTAAACCTATGTCCCCTAGTAACTGACTCTTCCACCCTGGGAAAAAGCTTCTGACTATCCACTCTGTCCATGCCGCTCATAACTTTGTAAACCTCTATCATGTCGCCCCTCCACCTCCGTCGTTCCAGTGAAAACAATCCGAGTTTATCCAACCTCTCCTCATAGCTAATTCCCTCCAGACCAGGCAACATCCTGGTAAACCTCTTCTGTACCCTCTCCAAAGCCTCCACGTCCTTCTGGTAGCGTGGTGACCAGAATTGCACGCAATATTCTAAGTGTGGCCTAACTAAAGTTCTGTACAGCTGCAGCATGACTTGCCAATTTTTATACTCTATGCCCCGACCGATGAAGGCAAGCATGCCGTATGCCTTCTTCACTACCTTATCCACCTGCGTTGCCACTTTGCGACCTGTGGACCTGTACGTCCAGATCTCTCTGTCTGTCAATACTCCTAAGGGTTCTGCCATTGACTGTATACCTCCCACCTGCATTAGACCTTCCAAAATGCATTACCTCACATTTGTCCGGATTAAACTCCATCTGCCATTTCTCCGCCCAAGTCCCCAAACGATCCATATCCTGCTGTATCCTCTGACAATCCTCACTATCCTTAACTCCACCAACCTTTGTGTCGTCCGCAAACTTACTAATCAGACCAGCTACATTTTCCTCCAAATCATTTATATATACTACAAACAGCAAAGGTCCCAGCACTGATCCCTGTGGAACACCACTAGTCACATCCCTCCATTCAGAAAAGCACCCTTCCACTGCTACCCTCTGTCTTCTATGACAGAGCCAGTTCTGTATCCATCTTGCCAGCTCACCTCTGATCCCGTGTGACTTCACCTTTTGTACCAGTCTGCCATGAGGGACCTTGTCAAAGACTTTACTGAAGTCCATATAGACAACATCCACTGCCCTTCCTTCATCAATCATCTTCGTCACTTCCTCAAACAACTCAATCAAATTAGTGAGACACGACCTCCCCTTCATAAAACCATGCTGCCTCTCGCTAATAAGTTCGTTTGTTTCCAAATGGGAGTAAATCCTGTCCCAAAGAACCCTCTCTAATAATTTCCCTACCACTGATGCAAGGCTCACCAGCCTATAATTTCCTGGATTATCCTTGCTACCCTTCTTAAACAAAGGAACAACATTGGCTATTCTCCAGTCCTCTGGGGCCTCACCTGTAGCCAATGAGGATGCAAAGATTTCTGTCAAGGCCCCAGCAATTTCTTCCCTTGCTTCCCTCAGTATTCTGGGGTAGATCCCATCAGGCCCCGGGGACTTATCTACCTTAATGCTTTGCAAGAGACCCAACACCACCTCCTTTTTGATAACGACATGACCCAGACTATCTACACTCCCTTCCCTAGACTCATCATCCACCAAGTCCTTCTCTTTGGTGAATACTGATGCAAAGTACTCATTTAGTACCTCACCCATTTCATCTGGCTCCACACATAGATTCCCTCCTCTGTCCTCGAGTGGGCCAACCCTTTCCCTGGTTACCCTCTTGCTCTTTACATACGTATAAAAAGCCTTGGGATTCTCCTTAATCCTGTTTGCCAATGACTTTTCATGACCCCTTTTAGCCCTCCTGACTCATAGAACATAGAACAGTACAGCACAGTACAGGCCCTTCAGCCCACGATGTTGTGCCGACCCTTTAACCTACTCTAAGATCAAACTACCTACATACCCTTCATTCTACTATCATCCATGTACCTATCCAAGAGTCGCTTAAATGTCCCTAATGTATCTGCTTCTACTACCACCGCTGGCAGTGCATTCCACGCACCCACCACTCTCTGTGTAAAGAACCTACCTCTGACATCTCCCCTAAACCTTCCTCCAATCACCTTAAAATTATGCCCCCTGGTGATAGCCCTTTCCGCCCTGGGAAAAGGTCTCTGGCTATCCACTCTATCTATGCCTCTCATCATCTTGTACCCCTCTATCAAGTCACCGCTCATCCTTCTTCGCTCCAATGAGAAAAGCCCTCCCTCAACCTTTCTTCGTAAGACATGCCCTCCAGTCCAGGCAGCATCCTGGTAAATCTCCTCTGCACACTCTCTAAAGCTTCCACATCCTTCCTATAATGAGGCGACCAGAACTGAACACAATATTCCAAGTGTGGTCTAACCAGGGCTCTATAGAGCTGCAGCATAACCTCGTGGCTCTTAAACTCAATCCCCCTGTTAATGAAAGCCAACACACCATACGCCTTCTTAACAATCCTATCAACTTGGGTGGCAACTTTGAGGGATCTATGGACGTAGACCCCAAGATCCCTCTGTTCCTCCACACTGCCAAGAATCCTGTCTTTAAGCCTGTATTCTGCATTCAAATTCGACCTTCCAAAATGAATCACTTCACACTTTTCCAGGTTGAACTCCATCTGCCACTTCTCAGCCCAGTTCTGCATCCTGTCAATGTCCCGTTGCAACCGACAACAGCCTTCCACACAATCCACAACTCCAGCAACCTTTGTGTCATCAGAAAACTTACTAACCCAGCCTTCCAATTCCTCATCCAAGTCGTTTATAAAAATCACAAAGAGCAGATGTCCCAGAACAGATCCCTACGGAACACCACTGGTCACCGAGCTCCAGGCTGAATACTTTCCATCTACTACCACCCTCTGTCTTCTATGGGCCAGCCAATTCTGTATCCAGACAGCGAAATTTCCCTGGACCCCATGCCTCCTTACTTTCTAAATGAGCCTACCATGGGGAACCTTATCAAATGCCTTGCCAGAAAGAACAAAGAACAAAGAAAATTACAGCACAGGAACAGGCCCTTCGGCCCTCCAAGCCTGCGCAGTTCCAGATCCTCTATCTAAACATGTCGCCTATTTTCTAAGGGTCTGTATCTCTTTGCTTCCTGCCCATTCATGTATCTGTCTAGATACATCTTAAAAGACGCTATCGTGCCCGCGTCTACCACCTCCGCTGGTAACGCGTTCCAGGCACCCACCACCCTCTGCGTAAAGAACTTTCCACGCATATCCCCCCTAAACTTTTCCCCTCTCACTTTGAACTCGTGACCCCTAGTAATTGAATCCCCCACTCTGGGAAAAAGCTTCTTGCTATCCACCCTGTCTATACCCCTCATGATTTTGTACACCTCAATCAGGTCCCCCCTCAACCTCCGTCTTTCTAATGAAAATAATCCTAATCTACTCAACCTCTCTTCATAGCTAGCGCCCTCCATACCAGGCAACATCCTGGTGAACCTCCTCTGCACCCTCTCCAAAGCATCTACATCCTTTTGGTAATGTGGCGACCAGAACTGCACGCAGTATTCCAAATGTGGCCGAACCAAAGTCTTATACAACTGTAACATGACCTGCCAACTCTTGTACTCAATACCCCGTCCGATGAAGGAAAGCATGCCGTATGCCTTCTTGACCACTCTATTGACCTGCGTTGCCACCTTCAGGGAACAATGGACCTGAACACCCAAATCTCTCTGTACATCAATTTTCCCCAGGACTTTTCCATTTATTGTATAGTTCACTCTTGAATTGGATCTTCCAAAATGCATCACCTCGCATTTGCCCTGATTGAACTCCATCTGCCATTTCTCTGCCCAACTCTCCAATCTATCTATATTTTGCTGTATTCTCTGACAGTCCCCTTCACTATCTGCTACTCCACCAATCTTAGTGTCGTCTGCAAACTTGCTAATCAGACCACCTATACTTTCCTCCAAATCATTTATGTATATCACAAACAACAGTGGTCCCAGCACGGATCCCTGTGGAACACCACTGGTCACACGTCTCCATTTTGAGAAACTCCCTTCCACTACTACTCTGTCTCCTGTTGCCCAGCCAGTTCTTTATCCATCTAGCTAATACACCCTGGACACCTGGACTTCACTTTCTCCATCAACCTACCATGGGGAACCTTATCAAACGCCTTACTGAAGTCCATGTATATGACATCTACAGCCCTTCCCTCATCAATCAACTTTGTCACTTCCTCAAAGAATTCTATTAAGTTGGTAAGACATGACCTTCCCTGCACAAAACCATGTTGCCTATCACTGATAAGCCCATTTTCTTCCAAATGGGAATAGATCCTATCCCTCAGTATCTTCTCCAGCAGCTTCCCTACCACTGACGTCAGGCTCACCGGTCTATAATTACCTGGATTATCCCTGCTACCCTTCTTAAACATGGGGACAACATTAGCAATTCTCCAGTCCTCCGGGACCACACCCATATAAAATCCATATACACCACATGCACTGCTCTTCCTTCATCAATGTGTTTTGTCACATCCTCAAAGAATTCAATAAGGCTTGTGAGGCATGACCTGCCCCTCACAAAGCCATGCTAACCATCTCTAATCAAACTATGCTTTTCCAAATAATCATAAATCCTGTCTCTCAGAATCCTCTCCAATAATTTGCTGACCACCGATGTAAGACTGACTGGTCTATAATTCCCAGGGTTATCCCTATTCCCTTTCTTGAACAAGGGAATAACATTTGCCACCCTCCAATCATCTGGTACTACTCCAGTGGACAGCGAGGACGCAAAGATCATCGCCAAAGGCGTGGCAATCTCTTGCCTCGCTTCCCGTAATAACTTTGGGTATATCCCGTCAGGCCCCGGGGACTTATCTATCCTCATGTCTTTCAAAATTTCCAGCACATCCTCCTTCTTAACATCAACCTGTTCGAGCATATCAGCCTGTTTCACGCTGTCCTCACAAACGACAAGGTCCCTCTCACTAGTGAATACTGAAGCAAAGTATTCATTAAGGACCTCCCCTACCTCCTCCGACTCCAGGCACAAGTTCCCTCCACTATCCCTGATCGGCCCTACCCTCACTCTGGCCATCCTCTTGTTCCTCACACAAGTGTAGAACGCCTTGGGATTTTCCTTAATCCTACCCGCCAAGACTTTTTCATGTCCCCTTCTAGCTCTCCTAAATCCATTCTTCAGTTCCTTCCTGGCTCCCTTGTAATCCTCTAGAGCCCTGTCTGATCCGTGCTTCCTCAACCTTAAGTAATCTTCCTTCTTCCTCTTGACTAGCTGTTCCACATCTCTTGTCATCCAAGGTTCCTTCACCCTACCATCCCTTCCTTGCCTCATCGGGACAAACCTATCCAGCAGTCGCAGCAAGTGCTCCCTAAACAACCTCCACATTTCTGTCGTGCATTTCCCGGAGAACATCTGTTCCCAATTTAAGCTCCCCAGTTCCTGCCTAATAGCATCATAATTCCCCCTCTCCCAATGAAATATTTTCCCATCCCGTCTGCTCCTATCCCTCTCCATGACTATAGTAAAGGTCAGGGAGTTGTGATCACTATCACCGAAATGCTCTCCCACCGAGAGATCTGCCACCTGGCCTGGTTCGTTGCCAAGCACCAAATCCAACATAGCCTCTCCTCTAGTCGGCCTATCTACATACTGGGTCAGGAAACCTTCCTGGACACACCTGACAAAATCTGCTCCATCCAAACTATTTGCACTAAGGAGGTTCCAATCAATATTAGGGAAGTTGAAGTCCCCCATGACAACAACCCTGTTACTTCTGCACCTTTCCAAAATCTGCCTCCCAATCTGTTCCTCCGTGTCTCTGCTGCTATTGGGGGGTCTATAGAAAACTCCCAATAAAGTGACTGCTCCTTTCCTGTTTCTGACTTCCACCCATACTGACTCAGTAGACAAACCCTCCTCGACGACCTCCCTTTCTGCAGCTGTGATACTATCCCTGATTAGCAATGCCACTCCCCACCTCTTTTACCTCCCTCCCTATTCCTTTTGAAACATCTAAACCCCGGAACATCCAACATCCATTCCTGCCCCTGTGATATCCAAGTCTCCATAATGGCCACAACATCGTAGCTCCAAGTACTGATCCATGCTCTAAGTTCATCACCCTTATTCCTGACACTTCTTGCGTTAAAATAGACACACTTCAACCCATCATACTGGCTGCAACTTTGCCCTGTCAACTGTCTAACCTTCCTCACAGACGCTCTGCACTCTGTATCTGCCTGTTCAACAGCTACCCTATCCACTGATCCGTAGCTCCGGTTCCTATCCCCCTGCCAAACTAGTTTAAACCCTCCCGAAGAGCTCTAGTAAACCTCCCGCCCAGGATATTGGTGCCCCTCCAGTTCAGATGCAACCCGTCCTTCTTGTACAGGTCCCACCTTCCCCAGAAGGTATCCCAATGATCCACATATCTGAAGTCCTCCCTCCTACACCAGCTCTGTAGCCACGTGTTCAGCTGCACTCGCTGTCTGTTTCTAGCCTCACTAGCACGTGGCACCGGTATCAATCCTGAGATTACTATCCTGCTCGTCCTGCCTTTTAGCTTCCAACCTAACTCCCTATATTCGCTTTTCAGGTCCTCATCCCTTTTTCTAGCTATGTCATTGGTACCGATGTGTACCACGACCTCTGGCTGCTCCCCCTCCCCCTTCAGAATCCTGTAGACTCGATCCGAGACATCCCTGACCCTGGCACCCAGGAGGCAACATACCATCCGGGAGTCTCGTTCGCGACCACAGAGTCTCCTGTCTGTTCCTCTATCCATTGAATCTCCTTGCTTAAGTTCCTTTCTACTGTCTTTATATTCCTCAAGGGCTTCGTCTGTTCCCAGCCTTCTAGCCCTTACGAATGCTTCCTTTTTCTTTTTGACTGGGCTCACAATATCCCTCATTATCCAAGGTTCCCGAAACTTGTCAAACTTATCCTTCTTCCTCACAGGAACATGCTGGGCCTGGATTCTAATCAACTGACGTTTGAAAGACTCCCACATGTCAGATGTTGATTTACCTTCAAACAGCTGCCCCCATTCTAAATTCTTCAGTTCCTGCCTAATATTGTTATAATTAGCCTTCCCCCAATTTAGCACCTTCACCTGAGGACTACTCTTATCCTTATCCACAAGTACCTTAAAACTAATGGAATTATGGTCACTGTTCCCGGAAATGCTCCCCTACTGAAACTTCGACCACCTGGCCGGGCTCATTCCCCAATACCAAGTCCAGTACGGCCCCATCCCTAGTTGGACTCTCTACATTTGTTTCAAGAAGCCCTCCTGGATGCTCCTTACAAATGCTGCCCCATCTAAGCCCCTAGCACTAAGTGACTCCCAGTCAATATAGGGGAAGTTAAAATCACCCATCGCTACAACCATGTTGCTTTTCCACCTTTCCAAAATCTGTCTACATATCTGCTCCTCTACCTCCCGCTGGCTGTTGGGAGGCCTGTAGTAAACCCCCAACATCGTGACTGCACCCTTCCTATTCCTGAGCTCCACCCATATTGCCTCGCTGCATGACCCCTCCGAGGTATCCTCCCGCAGTACAGCTGTGATATTCTCCATAACCAGTAATGCAACTCCCCCACCCCTCTTATATCCCCCTCTATCCCGCCTGAAGCTTCTAAATCCCAGAACATTTAGCTGCCAATCCTGTCCTTCCCTCAACCAAATCTCTGTAATAGCAACAACATCATAGTTGCAAGTACTAATCCAAGCTCTAAGTTCATCTGCCTTACCAGTTATACTTCTCACATTGAAACAAATGCACTTCAGACCACCAGTCCCGCTGTGCTCAGCAACATCTCCCTGCCTGCTCATCCTCTTAGTCTTACTGGCCTGATTTACTAGTTCCCCCTCAGTTATTTCACTTGCTGTCCTACTGCTCTGGTTCCCACCCCCCTGCCACACTAGTTTAAACCCGCCCGAGTGACGTTAGCAAACCTCGCAGCCAGGATATTTGTGCCCCTCCAGTTTAGATGCAACCTGTCTTTCTTGTACAGGTCCCATCTGTCCCTGAAGAGATCCCAATGATCCAGATATCTGAAACCCTCTCTTCTACACCAGCTGTTCAGCCACGTGTTTACCTGCAATATCTTCCTATTTCTAGCCTCACTGGCACATGGCACAGGGAGTAATCCTGAGATTACAACCCTATAGGTCCTGTCTTTTAACTTTCTACCTAACTCCCTAAACTCCCCCTGCAGGACCTCATCACACTTCCTGCCTATGTCGTTAGTACCGATGTGTACCACAACCTCTGGCTGTTCACCCTCCCCCTTCAGAATGCCGCCTGTCCGTTCAGAGACATCCTTGACCCTGGCACCAGGGAGGCAACATACCATCCTGGAGTCTCTTTCACGTCCACAGAAGCGCCTATCTGTGCCCCTGACTATAGAGTTCCCTATAACTATTGCTCTTCTACGCTTTGTCCCTCCCTGCTGAACAACAGTGCCAGCCGTGGTGCCACTGCTCTGGCTGCTGCTGTTGTTTTCCCCTGATAGGCCATCCCCCCCAACAGTATCCAAAACTTGTTAGCTTTTAGTCCCTTATGTTTCTCCAAAACTTTTTCTCCGCTGATATTAATTACCATAAGTTTCTTACTCTTCTTAACTCCTTGGTTACCCTCTATTTTTGGTATAGAATTTCTGTCTACTGTCTCTTCTCTAAGGAGAACAGCCTCAGCTTCTCAAACCTATTCACATAACTGAAGTTCCTTAGCGCCGGAACCATTCTCATGAACCTTTTTTGCACCCTCGTTAATGCCTTCACATCCTTCCTAAAGTGTGGTGTCCAGAATTGGACACGATACTCCAGTTAAGGCCAAACCAGTGTTTTATAAAGGTTCCTCATAACTTCCATGCTTTTGTACTTAATTTATAAAGCCCAGGATCCCACAGGCCTTTTTAACAACTTTCTCAACCTGCCCTGCCACATTCAACAATTTGTGCACATATACCCCCAGGTCCCTCTGCTCCTGCAACCCCTTTCAAATTGTATCCTTTATTTTGTACTACCTTTCCTCGTTCTTCCCACCAAAATGTATCACTGCACTAAATTTCATCTGCCACGTGTCCATCCATTCCTCTGTCACTATCATGGAATGATAAAATCATAGAACGTTTAAGGCACAGAAAGAGGCCACTTGGCCCATCGTGTCTGTGCTGGCCGAAAAACGATCCACCCAGCCTAATCGCACCTTCCAGCATTTGGTCCGTAGCCCTGCAGATTACGGCACTTTAGGTGCATATCCAGACTCCTTTTGAATGAGTTGAGGGTCTCTGCCTCAACTACCCTTTCAGGCAGTGAGATCCAGACCCCCATCACCCTCTGGGTAAAAAAGTTTTTCCTTATCTCCCTTCTAATTTTTCTACCAATCACTTTAAATCTATGCCCCCTCGTCACTGACCTCTCTGCTAAGGTGAATAGACTCTTCACCTCCACTTTATCCACGCCCCTCAAAATTTTGATTTCAATGAGATCTCCCCTCAGCCTTCTCTGTTCCAAGGAGAACTACCCCAGCCTTTCCAATATTTCCTCATAGCTGCATGTTTCCAGTCCTGGCAACATCCTCATAAATCTCCTCTGTACCCTCTCGAGTGCAATTACATCCTTTCTGTAATGAGGTGACCAGACACTTCTCCAGGTTGAATTCCATTTGCCACTTTGCTGCCCATCAATATCTTCCTGCAGCCTACAGCTATCCTCCTCGCTATCTACCACACGGCCAATCATTATGTCGTCTGCAAACTTCTTGATCAAGTCCAAATCGTTAATATATACCACAAAATGCAGCGGACCTAGTACTGAGCCCTGTGGAACGCCACCAGAAACAGTCCTCCAGTCACTAAAACACCAGTCAACAATTATCCTTTGTTTTCTGCCACTGAGCCAATTTTGTATCCACCTTGCTGCATTTCCCTGGATCCCATTAGATTTTATTTTTTTCACCAGTTTGCCATGTGGGACCTTGTCAAAAGTCTTGCTAAAATCTATGTAGACCACATCAACTGCACTACTCTCATCTATCTTCCTTGTTACTTCTTCAAAAAATTCAATCAAGTTGGTCAAACAAGATCTTCCCTTAACAAATCCATGCTGACTATCCCTGATTAACTGTGCCTTTTTAAGTGACAGTTTATCCTGTCTCTCAGAATAGATTCCAATAATTTGCTCACTACTGAGGTTAGACTGACTGGCCTGTAATTATTCGGTCTATCTCTCACTCCCTTTTTAAACAGAGGTACAACGTTGCAATTCTCCAATCCTCCAGCACCACACCTGTATCCAGTGAGGACTGGAAAATGATGGTCAGACCTTCTGTTATTTCCTCTCTTGCTTCTGGGGTACATTTTGTCTGGCCCTGGTGACTTACCAACTTTCAAGGATGCTAATCGCATTACTACTTCTCTCTCCCTATGTTTATCACATCCAATACTTCACACTCCTCCTCCTTAACTACAATATCTGCATCGTCCCCCTCTTTTGTGAAGACAGACGCAAGGTATTCATTAAGAACAATACCAATAACTTCTGCCCCTACACATAGGTTACCTTTTTGGTCTTTTATGAACCCTAGGCTCTCCTTAGTTATCCTCTTACTCTTAATGTATTGATAAAAACATCTTTGGGTTCACCTTGATTTTGCTCGCCAATCCTCCTCACAGTTCACAATACTTTCAAGTTTTGCGTCATCTGCAAATTGTGAAATAGTCCCCTGCACACCCAAGCCTAGGTCATTATTTGATAACACGAAAAGCAGGGGTACTAACACCAACCCCTGGGGAACCTCACTATATACACATAGTCATTTAGTAGTACAGAACTTGAGTATTGCTGAAACTTAATAGAATTCTTTGAGGAAGTGACAGTCTTACCAACTTAATAGAATTCTTTGAGGAAGTGACAAAGTTGATTGATGAGGGAAGGGCTGTAGATGTCATATACATGGACTTCAGTAAGGCGTTTGATAAGGTTCCCCATGGTAGGCTGATGGAGAAAGTCAAGTCGCATGGGGTCCAGGGTGTACTAGCGAGATGGATAAAGAACTGGCTGGGCAACAGGAGACAGAGAGTAGTAGTGGAAGGGCGTTTCTCAAAATGGAGACGTGTGACCAGTGGTGTTCCACAGGGATCCGTGCTGGGACCACTGTTGTTTGTGATATACATAAATGATTTGGAGGAAAGTATAGGTGGACTGATTAGCAAGTTTGCAGACGACACTAAGATTGGTGGAGTAGCAGATAGTGAAGGGGACTGTCAGAGAATACAGCAAAATATAAATAGATTGGAGAGTTGGGCAGAGAAATGGCAGATGGAGTTCAATCAGGGCAAATGCGAGGTGATGCATTTTGGAAGATCCAATTCAAGAGTGAACTATACAATAAATGGAAAAGTCCTGGGGAAAATTGATGTACAGAGAGATTTGGGTGTTCAGGTCCATTGTTCCCTGAAGGTGGCAACGCAGGTCAATAGAGTGGTCAAGAAGGCATACGGCATGCTTTCCTTCATCGGACGGGGTATTGAGTACAAGGGTTGGCAGGTCATGTTACAGTTGTATAGGACTTTGGTTTGGCCACATTTGGAATACTGCGTGCAGTTCTGGTCGCCACATTACCAAAAGGATGTAGATGCTTTGGAGAGGGTGCAGAGGAGGTTCACCAGGATGTTGCCTGGTATGGAGGGCGCTAGCTATGAAGAGAGGTTGAGCAGATTAGGATTATTTTCATTAGAAAGACGGAGGTTGAGGGGGGACCTGATTGTGGTGTACAAAATCATGAGAGGTATAGACAGGGTGGATAGCAAGAAGCTTTTTCCCCAGAGTGGGGGATTCAATTACTAGGGGTCACGAGTTCAAAGTGAGAGGGGAAAAGTTTAGGGGGGATATGCGTGGAAAGTTCTTTACGCAGAGGGTGGTGGGTGCCTGGAACGCGTTGCCAGCGGAGGTGGTAGACGCGGGCACGATAGCGTCTTTTAAGTTGTATCTAGACAGATACATGAATGGGCAGGAAGCAAAGAGATACAGACCCTTAGAAAATAGGCGACATGTTTAGATAGAGGATCTGGATCGGCGCAGGCTTGGAGGGCCGAAGGGCCTGTTCCTGTGCTGTAATTTTCTTTGTTCTTTGTTGTCGAAGCTTTCATCCTGCACTCATCAGGACAATCGCAAGAATAAACAATGTAAGGGAAATCAACAACTTGATACTGTACGAGAAGAGAGTGCTGATTGGTTGGCAAGTGAACTCTGATTAGTAGAGGCGTTGCCATGGCGAATGCACCAGTTTACAGCGACTGACAGTTAACTGCCAAGCTTTGTTTAAAATTTAAACCAGGCAGCCTGACTGTGATTGGTCAAGGCATAGCCCTGAGGAATGAACCAGCGAATGGCTGTCACTTATTCTGTTCAGCTGAAACAGGTGCAATGTTTGCACATATTCTTTCGGTCTGTAAAGAACATGGCCCTGTGTATTAATATATGTAGCTTCCAGTACGTGCAAATGCACCACACTGCGAGCCCTACTGACAATCTTAAATTGATTGTCACTGTAATTTTTAGCACACTGAGGATTATTTAACAAATGTTGTCCAATCGTGGAATCACATCTAATGGTGGACACTGTTTTGAGTTTTGCAAGCACGGGCTGGTTGGGTACGGCCTGTACCTTGCCCATTGCGAACAGCGGAAGGGACATGTTGTTTGATATGATCCACCAGTCTTTGGGACGTACGGCCTTTATATCTAGCATCACACTGGCATTGAAATTCATATATATCATTACTCATTTGTGTGATCGGCAGAGCGTCTTTTTGGCTTGACGGCAGCATCCTGATAGTGGTGAACACCACACGTGTTGCTACTGCATAGTAGCAGCGTGAAACCACTAGCATAACCTGTTGCTCAAATTTTTGGGATACATTACCCTTCCAGGGTAAATTGAGGTAGGCTGGGCACTTTTCAGGGCCGAAAAAGACGGCCTTAGGCCCGTTCATTAGTTTGCGTGATATACAGTGAAAAATGATCTGATCGGGGTAGCCAATTGTCACGCAGGATGTCTTTGATTCACCCTATTTCAGCATCAAGCTTGCATGGTGAGCAAATGGCTTGGGCCCTATTTGTGAGGTTGCCGATAAGGCCAATTTTATAGCACGTGGAACTGTTAGCATCGCAACACGTGTATTGACCAGTGTAGGTAGGCTTGTGGTAGACCGTGATAGAGAACCCCTTACCAGATTTCTCAACTAGTACATCAAGGAAAGGGAGTTCATTTGACTGCTCCATTTCAAAGGTGAATTTGAGCGCAGGATAGAGCCCATTAAAATGCGTAAGGAAATTATTACATGCAGCTGCGGATTCAAACGTAGCAAGCGTATCATCTACATATCGGAAATGTGCAAGAGGTAGGAGGTTAGGTGTCATTCCATCAAAGACACGTTTCTCATGAAACCCAAAGATGTTTGCGAGAGCTGGGCCTAGAGGGGATCCCATGGCAACACCATCTATTTGGGCATACATTGGTGTCCTTAAAACTGAACTCAACTGTGTGAGTAAAAGCAAAATACTGCGGATGCTGGAAATCTGAAACAAAAACAAGAAATGCTGGATTCACTCAGCAGGTCTGGCAGCATCTGTGGAAAGAGAAGCAGAGTTAACGTTTCGGGTCAGTGACCCTTCTTCGGAACGAAGAAGGGTCAACTGTGTGAGTTGTTGTTTTCCCTTACATTAGTTATTCTTGCAATTGTCCTGAAGAGTGCAAGACGTAAAACTTTGACAACATGTCTCTATTTTCAGCAATACACACGATATACCTTTCTCTAGTCGAAAAAAAATCGCTCACAACTGCTCTCTGTTTTCTGTCACTCAGTCAACTTTGTATCCATCCTGCCATGGTCCCTTTTATTCCATGGGCTCTAACTTTGCTGACAAGCCTGTTATATGTGTCACGCATATCGAAAGTGCGATGATACAACATTCACGGACTAACTCTGAAGAGTTATGAAAAAATCAGACTTTCTCTTATATTTTGAAAAGTGAACAATGGTCCAAATGGCCACTGAAAAGGGGATTGGCCTTTTGTGTATCCAAACAATCTGACAAAGACAAAGAACAAAGAACAGTACAGCACAGGAATAGGCCATTCGGCCCTCCAAGCCTGCGCCGATCTTGATGCCTGCCTGAACTAAAACCTTCTGCACTTCCGGGGACCGTATCCCTCTATTCCCATCCTATTCATGTATTTGTCAAGATGCGTCTTAAACGTCATTATCGTACCTGCTTCCACCATCTCCCCCGGCAACAAGTTCCAGGCACTCACCACCCTCTGTGTAAAGAACTTGCCTCGCACATCCCCTCTAAACTTTGCCCCTCGCACCTTAACCTATGTCCCCTAGTAACTGACTCTTCCACCCTGGGAAAAAGCTTCTGACTATCCACTCTGTCCATGCCACTCATAACTTTGTAAACCTCTATCATGTCACCCCTCCACCTCCGTCGTTCCAGTGAAAACAATCCAAGTTTATCCAACCTCTCCTCATAGCTAATGCCCTCCAGACCAGGCAACATCCTGGTAAACCTCCTCTGTGCCCTCTCCAAAGCCTCCACGTCCTTCTGGTAGTGTGGCGACCAGAATTGCAATATTCTAAGTGTGGCCTAACTAAAGTTCTGTACAGCTGCAGCATGACTTGCCAATTTTTATACTCTATGCCCTACTCTAAGACAAAGGACAAATCTTCAATGCCAAAAGGTGTTAATGAAATCCATCTTACACCTATCCTAAAGACATTCCAGAGTTGAATGTCTTCTTCCCAAACAAAGGAGTTGTCAAGTAGCCACGTCCTGGGCCATTGTGTGATCACCATGGGTATGAAACCAGAATGTCTCTCACAACAGGGAGAGAGTGACAAACCCAGAAGGTGAAGCTACTTGTAACAGCAGGCATTCCAGCAAGTCAGAAAGCACATGCCCTGCTGAAAAAAATCCAATATCTACATTATACAGCAGAGAGAAGCTGGATGTGACCCACTATCTTCAACAGAACCTTCAATCAAAAGAGAAATCTATAATCATCTCAGGCCAGCATCCATCTAGACCGAGTCTCAAGAGAATTCAACAGGTTTATAGTAACCCTTCTCCCCCACAAAAAAAAAATCTCTTTCCCTTCTCGGTTTCTTCTTGTGTGTGAGTGTGTGTGCAAGCGAATGAGTGAGTGAATGAGATTGCAACAATCTCGGGATAAGGCGTATTGATCAATAAACAATTGAATTCCTGTTTTTAAAATCTGCAAGAAAATCTGTCGCTGCCTGTTTATTTGAAAAATAAAACCCCAAGGAGCTAAATTCTAATACAAATACATGTGGTGCGGTCAGTTGGGGCGTTGAACAGTGGGAAATACCCACATCACACCCGGTGGCTGTAACATGTGACACGTTATCAAATGCCTTTTGGAAAGATAAAAGCAAAATACTGCAGAAGCTGGATCTCTGAAATAAAAATAGAATGTTCTGGAAATTTCCAGCACTTTCTGCCTTTAGAAAGGAACAGCATAAAATTAATATTAATAACTGAGTTAGTATCTTAGTTAGAAGGAACGACATGAATTTGTATTGCAGCTTTCATAAGCTCAGGACATCCCAAACTGCTTTCCAGCCAATGAAATATTTTTGAAGTGTAGTCATTGTTGGAATATACAAAACGTTGCAGTCAATTTATGTACAGCAAGCTCTCACAAACAGCAATAATGACCAACCATCTCTTTCAGTGATGTTGCTAGGGAGATAAACATTGGCCAGGACACTGGGATAACCACCCTGCTCTTCTTCGAATAAGAACATGGGATCTTTTACAGCCACCTGAGGGAGTGGACAAAGTCTCAGTTTAACATTTCATCTGAAAGACAACCCCTCCGACGGTGCGGCCCTCCTTCAGCACTGACCCTCCGACGGTGCGGCCCTCCCTCAGCACTGACCCTCCGACGGTGCGGCATTCCTTAAGTACTGACCCTCCGACGGTGCAACCTTCCTTTCAGTACTGACCCTCCAACAGTGCAGCACTCCCTCAGTACTGACCCGCTTATACCCAAGGCCCAGGCCACAGGCAGGTCAGGGTGGGAGGGGTCTTGCGGGGTAGAGTTCACGTGGGAGGTCAGCAGCAAGGGCAGGGGGTTGGCTCTCAGCCTTCCCAACGCCTGGTGTCTCATTCAGCCACTAAGTGCCTTTTCACGAGGGACCCCCCCACCACCGCCCTCCCCCACCCCCACCGGAGCGGCAACAGGCCTACTCGCCACTCGGCTAATTGTGGCAGAAGCTGGATGAGGCCCTTCATTGGGCATTATTTTCCCACTTAAGGCCCTCAATCCGTGGCAGGGAGGGAAGGCTTTTCACAGGCCTTCCCGCCCTGTACTTGATTTCGGCAGAGACGGAAGGTTGCGTGGTTTCCCCCCCGCCACTATTCCACCCAATTATATGCTCGCCCTGCCTCCAAACCCACCGCGGGGGTAATGTCTGATGGAAGAGATTTTTGTCTCATGGGTCGGCGATGAATTTGAACCCACATCTCCGAGGCAAACCAGTAACTGTGCCACACACGTTCTATGAAAAGCCAGCCACTGCATTGTACCTTTTCTGTCGAGTCATTAACCGCCCCTCTCAGAACGTGCCACATCCGATGAGCTTTATCCTGTATACTTTCCTCATCGTCAGCTGTTTTTAATGTCATCAGAGGTTGGGGCAAAGGGCTGAGCTTGCCCAAAGCTTGAAAAGAAATTACAAGATAGTTTTAACGAAACCTTCTACATTTATTTTTGAAAAAAGACAATTTGGCATGAAATTGAGATTCACAGTTGCATTACTGTAGCACCTTTCACTACCTCAGGAAGTCCTAAAGTGTTTCACAGCCCATGAAATTAGTCACTATTCTAATGTAGGAAAGTTAAACAATATTCCAACAGGTTCACTAATATCTTTTAGGGAAGGAAACTTAAGAACATAAGATATAGGAACAGGAACTGAATTCAAGAGTTGAGGTGAGAGTGACTGCTCTTGACATCAAGGCAGCATTTGATCAAGGGTGACATCAAGGAGTTCAGAATCAGGGGGAAAACCCTCCGCTGGTTGGAGTCATACTGTGCACAAAGGAAAATGGTTGTGGTTGTTGGAGGTCAATCATCTTAGTCCCAGGACATCACTGCAGGAGTTCCTCAGGGTAGTGTCCTAGGCCCAACCATCTTCAGCTGCTTCATCAATGACCTTCCCTCCATCATAAGGTCAGATGTGGGGATGTTTGCTGATGATTGCACAATGTTAAGCACCATTTGCAAATCCTCAGATACTGCCTTGCAAACCACTCAGAAGGCCCATCAACATCTTTTCAAGGGCAACTAGGAAAAGGCAACATTTTTCCTTTCTTCATAGATGCCTGACCAGCTGAACCTAACCTTGGATCATTGGTAGATACAGCACAGAGGAGGCGGTGGCATAGTGGTAATGTCACTGGACTAATAACCCAGCAACACAGGCTACTGCTCTATAGACATGGGTCCGAATCCCACCACAGTAGTTGGTAAAATTTGAATTCAATTAATACGGAAATTTAAAAAAAAACTAGTCTAATTAAGACCATGAAACAATTGTCAATTGTTATAAAATCCCATCTGGTTCACTAATGTCCTTTAGGGAAGGAAATCTGCTGTCCTTACCTGGTCTGGCCAACATGTGACTCCAGACCCACAGCAATGTGGTTGACTCTTACATACCCTCTGAAATGGCTGAGCAAGGCACTCAGTTCAAGGGCAATGAGGGATGGGCAATAAATGCTGGCCTGGCCAGTGACGCCCACATCTCACACATGACTAAAAAAAAGGAGGCCATTTGGCCTATCATGCTTGTGCCAACTGTTTGAAAGAACTATCCAATTGGTCTCACTCCCCTGCTTTCCCCATAGTTCTGTAATTTATTCTCCAATTACCCTTTGAAAGTTATGATTGATTCTGCTTCCAGTGCCCTTTCGATCACAACAACTTGCTGTGTGAAAAACATGATCTTCATCATCCCTCGGTTTCTTTTGCCACCCATTACTGTGTCCTCTGGTGACTGGTCCCCTTGAAGGTGGAAACAGTAGGCAGGATTGTTAAAAGTCTATGGGGATCGGGAGCTGGTGTGGACACGATTTAAAAATCATAGTGCCGGAGTTCATCTCCAGAACCCGGCACCCCGGGACAGTCTGCAATTTTTAATGTGAGGACGGGGAGGAGGAAACAGGGAAGCCACTAGCCTTCAATTAAAGGGCCATTAAGCTCCTTTTGGAGATCAAGGGCTGGGGACATCCGCACCACAATTTTTAAAGAGCAATCCATTGACCCCGACCAGTCTGGTGCAGAGAAGGTCAGGCAGCACCTGTGGAGAGAGGAACCGAGTTAACGTTTTAGGTTGTGACCTTTCGTCAGAACTGGAGAGGCCAAAAGCCAACTCTCTGACACTTCCTCAGACTTCCCCCTGGACTATGATCCTACTACTGAACATCAAGCCATCGTCTCCAAGACTGTCACTGACCTCATCTCCTCTGGAGATCTGCCCCCCATGGCCTCCAACCTCATAGTTCCCCAACCCTGTACAACTCTTTTCTACCCCCTTCCCAAAATCCACAAACAAGACTTCCCCAGTTCTGATAGGTCACCGACCTGAAATGTTAATTCTGCTTCTATCTCCACAGATGCTGCCTGACCTGCTGAGTGTTTCCAGTATTTTCTGTTTTTGTTTCAGATTGCCAGCACCTGCAGTATTTTGCTTTTGCATGATCGTTTTGGGCTCAGGTGGGAAAGGGAATAACTGTTGTTTCTTTCACAAATTTTTTTGGCACTTGGAGATTGTGCCCGGGCCCAGCACAGGACATTTTTTTTCCGTTACAGAACGCTGCCTCATCTGTTCAATCTGCCGTCCCTCGGAGGAATTTCCTGTACTCCATGGCAAGGCAGCAGAGGGCACATCAAGGCAGGCAGCTCCTGCCCCCTGCAGATGCTCCTCGCCATTAACTGGGGACCGAGCTCATCTCCTGCCCAATTCTGGCATTACCATTTGAAGATTGCATCGAGTCGAGAGAGCGATGCAGCTGAGGCGCAGGATCAGGACAAAAGCATCTGGGTGTCGGGTTCCCAACCCCGTTTTGAAAATCCAGCTCAGTTTCTCCCTATCTACTGTATCAAAACCCTTCACAATTTTCAACAGCTGTTAAATCTTCCCCTAACTTTCTCTGTTCCAAGGAGAACATTTCCAGCTTGTACAGAAAGATGAAAGAATGATTTGCATTTATATCATGCCTTTCACAACCTCAGAATGTCACAGAGTAATTTAGAGTCATAGTCATTTACGGCTCAGAAGGAGGCCATTAGGCCCATCAAATCCATGCTGGCTCTCCATGGAGCTATTCAGTCAGTTCCACACGATCCTCGTAGCCCTGCAACTTTATTTCCTTCCAAGTGCCCATCCAATTTCCTTTTGAAGTCATTGATCGTCTCCACTTCCACCATCCTTGCTGGCAGTGAGTTCCAGGTCATTACCATCCACTGCATAAAGAGGTTCTTCCTCATATTCCCCTTACATCTATTGGGCAAAATCTTCATTCTGTGTCCACAAATCCTTGTACCATTTGTTAATGGGAACAGTTTTTCCTTGTCGAACTTATCTAAACCTGTCATAATCTTGTACACTTCTATTAAATCTCCCCTCAATCGCCTTTGCTCCAGGGAGAACAAACCCAGCTTTTCAACATAACCTTGTAACTAAAATCCCCCATCCCTGGAACCATTCTGGTAAATCTCCTCTGCAGCCTCTCAAGGACCCTCACATCCTTCCTGATGTGCGTTGATCAGAACTGGGGCCTAACCAGAGCTTTATAAAGGTTCAGCATAACTTCCCTGCTTTTGTACTCAATGCTCCTATTAATGAAGCCCAAGGTCCCCTATGCTTTACTAACCACTCTCTCAGTATGTCCTGCCACCTTCAAAGATCGATGCACATGCACCCCCAGGTCCCTCTTTTCCTGCACACACTTTAGAACTGTGCCATTAAGCATATATTGCCTCACCCCCTATCCCTTCTACCAAAATGCATCACCTTACACTTATCTGTATTGAAAACCTGTCTGCCCATTCTGCTAGCCTATCTATGTCCTGTTGCAGGCAGTTCAAAGAAGCTCACTGTTTGTCACTATAAGAAATAGGAGTAGGAGTAGGCCATTCGGCCCCTCAAGCCTGCCCCGCCATTCAATAAGATCATGGCTGATCTGCCCCAGATCTCAACTCCTCTTTCGTGCCAGCTCCCCATAGCCCTCAACTCCCCGATATTTCAAAAATCTATCTACCTCCTGCTTTAGTGATATTGGTTGAGGGATAAATTTTTGCCAGGACACTGGGGAGAACTCCCCTGCTCTTCCTCAAAATAGCATTGTGGGTTTTTTTTATTGTCCACCTAAGAGGGAAGATGGCAGCTTGGTTTAATGTCTCATCCAACAGAGAACATCCCTTCTGTACTGACCCTCCGACAGTGCTGCGTTGAGAGCGACAGTGTGGATTAAGTGCTCAAATCTCATCTGACCTTCTGACTCAGAGGTGAGATCCTGCTCACTGAGCCACCTAACCAAATGATTAATGAGGCACCTTTTGCCCCACCCCCCCGCTTTATTTGCTTAAAACCTGTTACATTTCTAGCCTCTGCCAGTTCTGATGAAAGTTCACTGACCTGAAACGTTAACTCTGCTTCTCTCTTCACGGATGCTGCCAGACCTGCTGAGTATTTCCAGCATTTATTGTTTTTATTTCAGATTTCCAGCATCTGCAGTATTTTGCTTTTATGATTAATGAGGCAGTTTGGTCTTTCTGGCCCAGGGTCCTGAACACAGAACTGACCGATAAAAAGACTCACCTGCCTGATTCTTTATCACCACAGAATCCATGCTGCCACTGTTCAGGCGTGTTAATGCGAGAACACCTTAAATCTGCTGTCTCCTAGAACCATCTTTGTCCCTGCAGAATGATGAGAAGATCAGCATTTGGTTCTGTGTCTATAACCAGGGGAAAGATACCTGGGGAAAGAGTGAGTTACACGGCTAGAAGGTATTTGCGCAGTTTAAAGTAACCTCACAAGTAAAGGCCTGCTCAGGTCATAGAAACATAGAAAATAGGAGCAGGAGTAGACCATTCGGCCCTTCGAACCTGCACCACCATTCATTATGATCATGGCTGATGATCCAACTCAGTAACCTGTTCCCACTTTCACCCCATACCCTTTGATCCCTTTAGACCCAAGAGCTATATCTAACTCCTTCTTGAAAACATACAATGTTTTGGCCTCAACTGCTTTCTGTGGTAGCGAATTTCACAGGCTCACCACTCTCTGGGTGAAGAAATTTCTCCTCATCTCAGTCCTGAAAGGTTTATCCCGTGTCCTTAGACTATGACCCCTGGTTCTGGACTCCCCCACCATCGGGAACAACCTTCCTGCATCTACCCTGTCAAGTCAGGAAAAACAAAGCCCGACCCAAACCCGACAGAACCACATCGGACCTGAGCCTGACCCGGCCCGTGTCCCTCCACTTTTTCCAGCACCCGACCTGACCACCGGAATGTTCCCTTCCCCTACCTTGAGACTCCCAATCTTCAGGAAGCTGCAGTATGAGCGTGATGATGTCATAGAGATGCTCACACATTCACTGCGCAGACTCCGAGTTTCCCTGCTTGACGTCCCGGACTCGCAGCTCAGGTAGGTTTATTTTTTTTTACTTTTAATACTTAGCAGCAGAGCAAAATGCAATGCTTACTTTGCGTGTCCGACCCGGACCCAATGGGGCCCGACCCGATCCAAGCCCGAAAGCTGGACCCAGAAGAGCGACCTGACCCAACTCGAAACCAACACGTCGCCAGGTCCCATCGGTTTCGGGTAGGGTAGCAGGCCTTTACTCACAAGTCCCTCAGGTTGGAATACAACCTTAACCCCACTTCATATCACTGTAGTTTTAATAAGTTATTGAGCCAGAGATGTCCTTGTGACCACTATCACATCAAGGAGCACAGGAACAGGCGACAGCCATGATAGATAGGAATCCTAAATATATTTTTAATGCCCTTTTTCTCCACAATTTACACCTTACATAGGAAGAGGAGGCCATTCAGCCCCTCAAACCTGTTCTGCTGATGAGATTGTGACTGATCTGTACCCTAACTACACCCACCTGTCCTGGCTCCATACCCTTGTCTAGCAAAAATCTTTTGATCTCAGATTTTAAAACTATCAATTGAACATCTATTGCATTTTCGGGGAGAGTTTCCACACTTCTACCACCCTTTGCGTGAAGAAGTGTTTCCTAACCTCTCTCCTGCATGGTCTGTCTCTGACATCTTTTAGCCTGGAGAAACCATTGCACACCAGCTTCCACACCTATCTTGACAGAACGACACCTTGACCCAATGGCAATGAAACCAAGATGATTTTGCTGCAGCTGTTGCCCACCAGGACAGCTGTTGAGATATTTCACAGGCACATCTTCCTCTGCCTGCTCTACCGTTGAGGACTTGTTTGCTAGAGACCCGTCTGCTGAGTATTTCAAAGTTTCCTAACAGGCCTTCACAGTAACCGAAACAGCCCAGTACAGAGAGTCTCACCGTACTGCACCCTGTTTTGATCCTTTCTTACTCATTGCCCAGGTACCGTGGCAAGGACGAGCAGTGGACATTATGATGAATCTGTGCTGCACTCCTCCCAAAGCCAGTATATCCTTTCCAAGGTGTGGTGCCTAGAACTGTATACAGTCCGCCAGACAGGGTTTAACCAAGGCTTTGTATAGCTGGAGCAAAACTTCCTAAGCACTAGGGTAGAAACCCACAAGGATTTTTTTTAATTTAGAGATACAGCACTGAAATAGGCCCTTCGGCCCACTGAGTCTGCGCCGACCAACAACCACCCATTTATACTAATCCTACATTAATCCCATATCTCCTACCACATCCCCACCATTCTCTTACCACCTACCTATACTAGGGGCAGTTTACAATGGCCAATTTAGCTATCAACCTGCAAGTCTTTGGCTGTGGGAGGAAACCGGAGCACCTGAAGGAAACCCACACAGACACAGGGAGAACTTGCAAACTCCACACAGGCAGTACCCAGAATTGAACCCGGGTCACTGGAGCTGTGAGGCTGCGGTGCTAACCACTGCGCCACTGTGCAGCCCATGGTACAGGCCTGCTACCTGACCTGAACCCGACGACATATGTCGGGTTCTGTTCGGGTCGGGTTGCTCTTCCGGGTCTGTCTTTCGGGCTCGGTCGGGTCGGGTCTTGGTCAGACTCACCCAGCAAGAATTGCATTTTGCTCTGCTGGCAAGTGTTAAAAGTTAAAAACCGACCTGAGCTGGGAGTCCGGGACGTCAAGGAGGGAATCTCTGAGTCTGCGCAGTGAGCGTCTCGATGACATCATCACACTCATGCTGTAGCGTCCTGAAGATTGGGAGTTGCAAGGTGTGTAATGGGAACATTCCGGTTGGGTCGGGTCCGGGCTCGATTCGGGCGCAGGAAAAAATGGAGGGACTTGGACGGGGTCGGGCTCGTGTCCGATGTGGATCTGTCGGGTTCGGGTTGCCTTTAGCCCATGGTGCTCTGTCTATCCCTAAAGGGCGTAGGATTTTCACAGGAAAGGGAGTTACACACAGCACCCTGCAGGAATATGCAGGGGTTCACTGGGGGAAATTCCACCACCCTCCCCACCCAGATTCCCCATATGACAGTCTGCGCCTGGATATTTCTTCAACGAACTACAAATCCAGTCAGACAGTGGGGGCTCTGGTCATTTTTAAGAGCAACTAGCGTCACATATTTTAAACCGGAATCTGTCGCTCCCACTACTAGGTGTAGGAAATGAGAAAGCAATAAGACGAAAGGAAAACAACAGACGGAGAAAGGAATGGAGAGACAGAAGGAGGAATGAGTGGACCCCAACAGCTCATCAATCAGTTAACCACCTCTAACTCCTTTTTGCTTCTCAATATTGTATCATTAATGAACATTAAACAATCTTTAACCTACCTTCTTTGTAGTGTTTCACTAACCAGTGTCTAGCATCTCAGTAGCTAGTCTTTAACTGGTTAGCAAGTAATCCCAAAACATATTAAATAGTCTCAACCTCTCAAAATTAGTCAACAGTTTGTGACTAGTTACTAAGTCATTCCCAATTTCTCCTTTATATCAGCTTTTCAAAAAATAGACTTTAATCTATCGCTAACATCTCATTAACCAGCTCATGTCTCTCTTTAACTAGTTATTAATAATTCCCTAATCTCTCACTACTTAACCATTTAGTACTTTATCCCTAATCTCTCACTAACTAGTCTCTGCTTAATGATCCAATGGTATAACCAATCATAGCTTCATAACTTCTCAGTAGCTGTTCACTAACCAGTAACTAATCTCTCTGTTATCAGTCCATAACCTTTCAATGACTCATGTTTACTTTGGTAGTACCAAATTCTTAAACTTTAGCAAATCTGTACCTGGTCTCTTAATAACTAGTGTTTAATAGGTTAGTAACAAATCCCTAATATCTCACTAACTAGTCCCTTGTTGCTCGATAGGGTTCAGTCACAAAACTTTAACTTCCATTAACCCTGGCCTAGCATCGTAATAACAACCAGTATTTAACAGGTTAGTGACTAATGCACAGCTTCCCACTATCTAGTGTCATTAACTAGCCTGTGGACCCTTTCATTAACCAGGCTAATATCTATCATAATCCTCTCACTGGCTGGTTATTAAGTAACCAGCTCGCCGTCTACCTCCTCAGTAACTAGTGCCTAACCTGTCACTAACTAGCGCCTGCTGCTGCTGTTGTGCCTCCCGCCGCCCAAGTAACGGTTGCTAGGAGACCGAGACGCCAGTGCTCACACTTAAAGCCGAACCGACCGAGCTGGCTGCTTTTTAAACATTTTCATTCATTTGTTTATTTTTGAATGAGGTGCAGCCCCAGGCCGATACACACCCTCGGGAAACTGCCTAGCCTCTAATAATAAGGAAGATTTGAATTATGGTTGAACACCTGTAAATAGCCCTGATCAGGTCTGGCGAGTTTAGGGTCGAGTTTGGATTTATGTTGGTCATGGTTTGAGCATTTTCCACAGTCCAATGTCAGTGATGTGTGTTTTATTAGCGGTATGTAGTTAATATGTCAACTCGTCTCGTTTTCTCCCCCTACAGTTATTTACTATTTTAGTTTTCAAATACATATTCAGGGAATGTGATATAATGTTGAATAATTATTGAAAAAAATGTGGTAAAGGAAAGATTTGCAGGGCTATGTGGACAGAGCAGGGAATTGGGACTAATTGGAAAACTCTTTCAAACAGCTAGCACAGACACAATGGTGTAAACTTCCACGACTTGGGGGCAAGAAGGGGAGGAACATTGTTCCCATCTCAATCGAATAATCAATACAAAAAAAATCCAAGCGTCTGAATGCCTGGTGAGACCACATTGGGCTTGGCTGTGATGCACCCCACAGTTGAATAACCATCTTCACCCAGAAGAATGACCAATTGGGTGACTTAGTAGTGTATCGGGTGTCTATGGAACTATATCCTAAAAGAAGGCTACAATTTTTTTTTTAAATCCTATCACTGGGACTGGGCCGGAGGAAGCAAGGGCAAGGGATACAGACAGCTTAAGTGAGTGGGCAAGAACATGCAGATGGAATATAAGGTAGGGAAATGTGAGGTTATTCACTTTGGTATGAGAAATAGAAAGGCAGAATTTTCCTAAGTGGTGAGAGACTGGGAAATGTTGGCAGTCAGAGGGACCTGGGTATCTTTGAACACGAACCATAGAAAGTTAACATGCAGTAACAGCAAACAATTAGTAAGACAAATGTTATGTTAGCTTTTATTAAGGAGCTTGACAGATTAATGCTGAGTGGATGTCATGGGGGAGTGGGACTAACTGGATTGTTCTTTGAAAAAGTTGGTATAGGCTTGATGGGCCAAATGGCCTTCTGAGCTGCACTATTCTATGATGCAATGAAATGGGGGTTGGGAGGCAGTGAGTTGTTGTGACCTGGAATGCGCTGCCTGAAAGGCCAATGGAAGCAGATTCAATAATAACTTTCAAAAGGGGTTTGGATAAGTACTTCTGAGAAAAATTTGCAAGGAGCAGGGGAATGGGACTAATTGGGTAGCTCTTTCAAAGAGTTGGTACAGGCATGATGGGCCGAATGGCCTCCTTCTGTGATGTATGATTCTTCTGCCCTTTGTTCTTTATAAGTGGTGTTTTTCTCAATCCTTGCTAGAACTTTAGAGAGTAGGGGACATTTCCAAACAGCACCTTCTTGGAAATGAAGATAACTAGAGGGTAATAGCAACGTGCTGCATTAGTCTATGATTTCCCTTTGAAACGTGGATTCCTGTCCTCACCCACACTATCCTGTATGAACCGGGGCATCATATTCAGGTCTTTAAAAAGAGCCCTTTATTTATTTATTTAGAGATACAGCACTGAAACAGGCTCTTCGGCCCCCTTCATGCGCACTGTTACTCAGTCTCCTCTTCAATTGCTCGCTTGAGTAGCACATGGATGACCTCCTGAAGTGCTGGCTGATCGATTGGCACAGCAAATGCTTGCGAGAATTACTAAATGCAGGGCAGCATCCAATGAGCAAAGGTGTTTCCTGAACTGGTGTGAGCAGGGAGAGGTGATGACATGATCACAAAAGCTGGAAAAAAGACAAAACTTGCATTTAAACAGCACTTCTCACAAATTCAGGACAACTGAAAGCACTTTACAGCCAATGATGCACTTTTCAAGTGTCGACATTGTTATAATGTAGGAAACATAGCAGCCAATTCCCACAAGCAGCAACAGGATAATGATCGCAACAGGTCATCTGTTTTTAGTGGTAGTGGTTAAGACATAGATATTAGCTAGAAAACCAAGGAGAACTCCCCTGCTCTTCTTTAACATCCACGTGTGAGGGGAGATGGTTTAATGTCTCATCCAAACGACAGTACCTCCTTACTATTGCACTGGAAGTGTCAGCCTAGACAATATGCTTCAGTTTCTGGAGTCGGATATGATCCCACAACCCTCTGATTCAAAAGCAAGAGGCTGACATTTGATTGGTCAATATGTATACTGTTAAGAACCATAGAATCAGATAATAGTTACAGCACAAAAGCATGCACAAAACCATCCACTGAACTAGCAATTAAGAACTGATTTTGAAGTGATCAAAAAAAATTCTTGAGATGTGGGAGTTTCCAGCAATTACATTTTTGTTGCCCATTTATAGTTGCCATGAGAAGGTGCTGAGAGGCCTTTTTGACTGGCGGTAGGTCATGCAATGACAACAGCCCCACCATGCTGTTGGGTAGTAAATTCCAGGATTATTGACCCATTGGCGATGAAGCTGAGAGACCTGGAAATGATGTTGCTTGATTATAGAGACTCTGAAGACTCATTCCCCACTCTGTGCTGTCAGCTTGTTCAGGTATGCTAGCTAGGCAGCGTGTCCCAAACTGCACCACTCCAGACACTTGAGCATAAAATCCAGGCTGACTCCTCCAATACGATACTGAAGGAGCACTGCACCAGCAGAGGGGTAGCACTACGAGAATGCTGCACTATCAGAAGTGCTGTCTTTCAGATGAGACATTAAACCAAGTCCATGTCTGCCCTCTCAAGTAGATGTAAAAGATTCCAGGACACAATTTCAAAAAGGAAATATTTAGCCCTGAACCAACATAACAAAGATTAAAATAAAAGCAAAATGCCACAGCCACTGGAAATCAAATAAAAACAAAAAGTGCTAGAAAACCCAGCAGGTCTGGCAGCATCTGTGGAGAAAGGAGTTAACGTTTCAGGTTAGTGACTTTTATCAGAATTGTCAGAACCCAGTTCTGATGAAGGGTCACAGACCTGAAACGTTAATTCTGCTTCTCTCTTCACAGATGCTGCCAGACCTGCTGAGTTTTTCCAGCACTTTCTGTTATCACTAAAAGATTATCTGGTCAATTATCTCAATGTTGTTTGTGGGATCTTACTTTACACAGATGGACTGTTGTGTTCCCTATATTACAACACTTCAAAAGTATTTAATTGACTATAAAGCACTTTGGGAAATTCTGAAGTCATGGAAAGCCTGTAATAAATGCATACACTGCATCAGCCATGGCTCAGCATGTAACAACTTCACACAAATCAGATGGCCCTGGGTTCAACCTCCACGCCAGAGTTTTGAGCACATAATTTAGGCAGACACTTCATTGCAGTACTGAGGAATGCTGCACTGTTGGAGTTGCCGTCGTTTGGCTGAGCGGTTAAACTGCAAAGCCCTGGCTGGCCTCTCAGGTGGGTGTAAAAAGTACCACTATTCAAAGAGCAGAGGAGTTTGTCCCAGAATCCCGCCCACTACTTAGCCCTCAACCAACACCTAAAACAGATTATCTGGTCATTTATTTCATTGCAGTTTGTGGGAGCTTGCTGTGCACTAATTGACTGCCATGTTTCCTACATGAAAACAAGTGCTTGAGAAGAGATTGTGAAAAGTACTGCAGTATTATTCTGGTGAATCCACACAGTACCTACGCCAAGGCCATGATACCCTGCCTGAGCTTTGCTGCCCAAAACAGGTTAAGTATAGGCTCACAGTTCCAGTATTTCAGATATAAATGACAACTAGATGAAGATACATTCCTACTGCTGCAGTCCAACTATATAAATTATTTTCAGCAAACGTGTACACAGTGGGGAGATGGTGGTCGAGTGGTAATGTCAGTGAACTAGTAATTCAGAGACCCAGGCTAATGCCCTGGGTACAGAGGTTCAAAGCCTACCATGGCAGCTGGTGGAATTTAAATTCAATTAATTAAAAAAAATCTGGAATTGAAAGCTAGTCTAATGGTGACCATGAAACTATTGTCAATTGTCGTAAAAACCCATCTGGTTCTCTAATGTCCTTTAGGGAAGGAAATCTGCTGTCTTTATCTGGTCTGGCCTACATGCGACAATATGGTTGACTCTTAACTGCCCTCTGAAATGGCTAATCAAGCCAACCAGTTGTCAAGGATGGGCAATAAATGCTGGCCTGCCCACAACCCATGAAATTTAAAAAAAAAGTGCTGCAGGGTCATTGCTTTGCTTTCATCCACTGGCTGGAGGAGAACGACAGATGGTGATACAGGATCCAGACATTGAAAAAGTCATCAGTAATTACAATAATACAGCACAGGAAGAGGTAACTCAGCCCATTGTGCCTGTGCTGGCTCTTTGAAAGAGCTATCTAATTAGTTCCACTCCCCTGCTCTTCCCCAGAGCATTACAATTTTTTGTCTAATTATCCAATTTCCTTTTGAAAGTTGCTATTGATTCAGCTTCCTCCATCTTTTCAGATAGTGCATGATGATTTGGAATGCGCTTTGTAAAAAAAAAATCTCATCTCCCCTCTGATTCTTTTGCCAATTACTTTAAAATCTGTGTCCTCTGATTACCAAACCTCCTGTCACTGGAAACAGTTTCCCATTTACTCTATCAACCCCCTCAATTTTGAACATCTCTATTAAACCTCCCCTTAACTTTCTCTGCTCCAAGGAGAACATTCCCAGTTTCTCTTGTATAATAATAAATAAAAGCAAAATACAGCAGATGCTGGAAATCTGAAATAAAAACAAGAAATGCTGGAAATACCCAGCAGGTCTGGCAGCATCTGTGGAGAGAGAAGCAGAGTTAACGTTTCAGGTCAGTGACCCTTCTTCAGAACTGATAAATATTAAAAATGTAAAAGGTTTTAAGCAAGTAGAGCAGGGGTGGAGCAAGAGATAACAAAAGAGGTGTTGATAGAACAAGTTCATGGAAAATAACTGACCAGAAGGTCATGGAACAAAGGCAAACGGTATGTTAATGGTGTGCTGAAAGACAAAGCGTTAGGGCAGAGAGGGTGTAAACTGACTGTGAAGCACAAAGCACAATTTTTTAAAAAGTGGGTAAGAACAGTAGAAACAGACTAACTAAACTAAAAGTTTCTCCAGTCTCTCCACATAACTGAAGCCCTTCATCCCTGGTACCATTCCAGTAAATCTCCTCTGCACCCTCCCTAAAGCCTAGACATCCTTCCTAAAGTGTGGTGCCCAAAATTGGCCACAATATTCTCATTGGGGCCTAACCAGTTTCATAAAGGTTTAGCATAACTGCCTGGATTCTCTACCACATGCCTCTATTAATAAAGCCAAGAATCATGTATTTCTTCTAAACTGAAGATTTAAATCTTTCTAAACAAAAAGCCCACCATCCCTATTTTGGCAAGCAAACAAGGTTTTATTTGTTGCGTTGTGAAAAGATTGTATTAAGACCAGAGTAAAACATGGAAAGTCAACATCAATACAAGATATAAAAAATGTTTTATGTACGGAGTAAGTGATACAGCCCTTGAATAATCAGTGCAATTAAGAAACTGAATCAGACTGCCATCCTTTAAGAGAGTTGGTGCGTTGAGTTTACTGTCAGTTAAAAATCTAGAAGACTTCTGTGAATCAGACTGGGATTTGAACCCACATCAAATTAGAGCACAGAAGGCAGCAATTCATCCCATCAGACCTGTGCAGCTCTCTAAAAGTGCTACCAATTAGTCCTACTACCCTGCAAATGTTTCCTTTTTAAGTAGGGAATCAATTTCCTTTTGAAAATTATTGAATCTGCTTCAACTCTTACAGGCAGTGAATTCCAAACAACAACTAGCCGCACAAAAACTCAACTCCCCATTTTTTATGCCAATTATAGATTTGTTACCAACCCTCTTCATAATTTTGAATACACCTTAACCTACTTGAATGTCTGTAATTGCACATCTAAAGCCCACTTGTTCAGTGATCCAGTAGCAAACTGTGCTGGTACCAGTACATTTAACCTGATAGTGGTAGAGCTGGGCGATGGGTCAGTTGTTTTAATACTGGCCAAGTCACTGCAGAACTGGTTGCTAGAGCACCTTCATCACCCACAATTGTCAAATAGGTTGTCACTAGGTTTTTACAAGCCAGGGTTTCTGTCTGTGTGTCGGCCTGCATGAGGCAATATGGTTTGGTAATGGGCAATGAGGATTTATATGGGGAACTCAACTGTGAAAGGACAGGATTTTGGTTTTCCTCATTTAAAAAAACAAATCACCAGCAAAACCAAAATCCAAACTTACCAATACCTTGTATCTATTACAAATATTAATTCAGCATTGTCACTTGTAAGAGACATCCCTTTTTCCTTGGAACAAAGCCTATGCACTAGCATTTTAATAGAACCAGCTGAGGCAGCAATACTGGAGTAGTCAGACATGGGTTTCTGCTAAATTGATGATCTCAGCCCAATGCTACATGGAAGGAGTGATCAATGAACAACACCTGCAACAGGTTGCAAGGAACAGTTGTAGAACTCTGGGATGCTGTACTCACTCAAGAAACAGGTAAGACACATACAACTAGAGATGGTTGGTTTTCTGGGAGGACTGAAACAAACTGAGCCAAGGGGCCTCCTGCACTCTAACTCCTGAATCCCAGACAGGTGATTCAGAGCAGCAAAGAACTAGGGCCAGGTTACTTACAGGCTGAGCATGGCGCATGGCTGAGCAGAAACGAAAATGGGATACTAAACGGGCCATGAACAAAAAACACCTGTATTTTACAAAATGCAAAACTTGCAGGGCTATGAAGAATGAGCAGAAAGGGAGTAGCTGGATAGCTCTTTCAAAGAGCTGGCACAGGCACAATAGGCCAAATGGTGTCTCCAACTGTGCTGCAAGATTAAGATTTTAAAATGGGTCTAGCTATAAAAGAATGCTTTAATGATTTCAACCCAAATTATCCTCTGCCCAATCAGAACCAAATTTTAAACAAAAGGCAACAAATCAAAATGGCTATAAATTGTTTCAATCCTGCAGAGCATCACCACCAATAATCTACATCTTAGTGACCTCCCTCATTGCTGAGTTATAGAATGCCATGAGCAGAAGACGAGATGAAGCAGTCCCTTCTATTTGAACTGCATTAAAAAAAAAAATTGTGGTCACAGTGGTAATGTAAGGAAATGTGAGCCAATTTGTGCACAAGATGCCAAGCAATGAGATAAAAGATCAGATAATTGATTTACGATATTGGTTGACGGTCAGATGTTGACCAAGACACTACAACAATAGCCTTCCTCTTGTTCAAATAGTGGCTTGGGATCTTTGAAACCCACCCACGTGAGTAGATGGGTTCACGTTATCCAAAAGATAAATGTAGCAGCACTCCCTCAGCACTGCTTTGGAGTGTCTGCTCAGATCAGTGCAGCAGGGCTTGAATCCACTTAGAACTTACGACTGAGACAAGGCTGACCTCGAGTGGCAATTGGAGAAAAACGATATTGAACAGTTGAGAGTTGAAATTCACATTCTTGCATGAGGTCCCAGAACTCTGCTCACATTTAAAATCAACCCATGTCAGACAAGCTACCAATGTGATCAAATTCTTTGCACCATCCTAACTTGGTTTTGAACCTTCAATCATGCAGGCACTGTCCAGAGTAATGCAGCAGAACCTTGTTGAAAAGTTTAAATCACAGATTTAGTGTTACTGTGGCCTCCTCTGGTTCACTGCCCACCTCAGGCCGTGTGCTGAATGTAGCTTGGGACAACAGGTGACTTTGGACCTCCAGTTCCCAAAGCTCTTTAGCCCCAGATGGTGTTTGGGGAAGGGGGTACCTCACCCCATGTCTAGCTCTGTTGTAGACTAATTGATAGATTGGTTTATCCTTGAAAGTGGATAAACCACCAGGGCCAGATGGATTGCATCCCAGGTTGTTAAAGGAAGCCAGGGAGGAAATAACAGATGCGCTGAGGATCATCTTCAAATCCTCACTAGATACAGGCGAGGTACCAGACGACTGTAGGTCTGCAAACGTTGTACCATTGTTTAAAAAGGGTGCTAGGGATAGGCCAAATAATTATAGGCCAGTCAATCTGACCTCGGTGGTGGGTAAATTATTAGAATCAATTCTGAGCGACAGGATAAACTGCCACTTAGAAAGGCACAGACTGATCAGGGATAGGCAGCATGGATTTGTTAAGGGAAGGTCATGTCTTACTAACTTAATTGAGTTTTTTGAGGCAGTAACAAGGAGGATCGATGAAGGTAGTGCAGTGGATGTGGTCTATATGGACTTTAGTAAGGCATCTGACAAGGTCCCGCATGGCAGACTGGTTAGAAAAATGAAAGCCCATGGGTTACAAGGGAATGTGGCAGCTTGGATCCAAAATTGGCTCAGTGACATGAAACAACGGGTAGTAAGTCAATGTTTTTGTGAATGGAAAGCAGTTTCCAGTGGTGTTCCACAGGGCTCAGTGTTGGATTCCTTGTTGTTTGTGGTATATATTAATGATTTGGACTTAAATGTGGGAGGTATGATTGGGAAATTTGATGACACAAAAATTGGCCGTGTAGTTGATAATGAAGCGGATAGCTGTAGACTCCAGAATGATATCAATGATTTGGTTGAGTGGGTGGGAAAGTGGCAAATGGAATTCAACCCAGAGAAGTGAGAGATAAAACATTTGGGGAGGGCAAATAAAACAAGGGAATACACAATAAATGGTAGGATATTGAGAGGGGTAGAAGAAGTGAAACACCTTGGAGTGCATATCCACAGGTCCCTGAAGGTGGCAGGACAGGTGGATAGAGTGGTGAAGGCATATGGAATGCTTTCCTTTATTGTCCGAGACATGGAATACAAAAGCAGGAATGTAATGCTGGAACTGTATAAAACGTTGGTTAGGCCACAGCTGGAGTATTGCATACAGTTCTGGTCACCACATTACAAGGAGGACATAATTGCTCTGGAGAGAGTACAGGGGAAGATTTACAAGAATGTTGCCTGAGATTGAAAGTTGCAGCTATAAAGGAAAGATTGGATAGACTAGAGTTGTTTTCCTTAGAACAGAGGAGTCGGAGGGGGACTTAATTGTGGTGTACAAAATTTAGGGGCCTAGATAAAGTAGACAGGAAGGACCAGTTTCCCCTAGCGGAGAGGTCAATTAGCAGGGGGCACAGATTTAAGATCATTGGTAGGATTGGAAGGAACATGAGGTGGGTGGGTGTCTGGAATTCACTGCCAGGAACAGTGGCGGAGGCAGAAACCCTCAATTATTTTCAAAGGTACCTGAACATGCACCTGAAGTATTGTAACCTGCAAGTCTATGGACCAGGTACTGGAAGGTGGAATTAGATTGGGTGCCTAGTTTTTCGGACAGCACGAACACGACAGGCTGAATGGCCTCCTTCTATGCTGTAATTTTTCTATGGTTCTGATTGCTTTGATTCCACGATCATTGTACCATATCATTACTAGGATGGTAGGTGAATCAGATGGACTGCAGCCTTATTTCATTGCACAATTCCCATGAACGAACCATGGTCAGAATGAATCCCAATACACACAAATTAAAATCACAAGCACAGCAACCAGATATATTTTTGGTTTACAAAAGTTGGCCCACATTAGAGAATTAGCTTAGAGTAGATTTGTGCATCGCGAAAGAATCAAACACAGCTCCCCATCAATAATTCAAAGAAATAGCTGAACATTGCTTTAAACAAAAACCAGAGTCAGTCATGAAGATCAATTGAACTCGCATGGTGCATCTAGTCCTCATTTCCTTTGCCCCAGTGGAAAAATGCCATAATGGACAAGCTTAATGATGCTGGTGATTAATTTATAAAAAGATATTAAACAAGCCCAACTCTGGCACTTGACTTGAAGATGCGGTCTCTGGTTTCCATGGCTTTCTTCTACTACACACAGTGTGTGTGTCCTGGATCTTGTCAGTCGTGTGGACATGTACATTTTATGAACCAGGCATACAAAAAATAAAAGTGCAAATTCTCCAAAGCGGCTTTAACATACTGCTGCAGATGGGTTCAATTTTGTATATCAGCACTGTCTGGGCTGCAAGCCTCCCAGTTCCTTAATGTCAACAAAGCTCAGACAGGTAAAGCAGCATAGAGGACAAGTAGTAAAAGGACAGCACCACCCAAGTCAACAACTCACCATTTACTGGCTGGTGAATGATACAATAGGTTGAGCCAGGCATATTTTCTGACTGCATTTGGATTCTAAGTTTAGTAACCTCAATTAGCAGAGGGAGCACTAGTGAATGATTCCAAGCATCAATGGATAATAGAGAAAACATTCAGTGTGCTATGTAATGCAATGGTACAGCTATACCTACATAGACCATGGCAGAAGCATCCTGACTCCTAGCCAGGTGGCTGTCACCTGCTTAGCCCACCAACTTGTGGCCAACTGTGAATTTTGGAATTTTCTACCCCAGAGGGTTGTGAACACTCCAACAGTGAATATAGTCAAGGCTGAGAAAAATACAGATTTTTGATCTCAGGGAATCAAGGGATAATGGAGCGGGCAGGAAAGTGGAGTTGAAGCACATCAAACCATGATGGCAGTCAATTCTCAAGGAGCCATATGGGATATTAATGTCAGCATTTGTTGCCTATCCCTAATTGCCTTTCAGAAGATGGTAATTGCCCTGTACTTCAATCAGCTTGTTGAAAGGACCACTCAAATATGGCATACCATTGCATGTAGGGATTTTGGAGGGGCAGGGCGGGAGAAAGAAGAGGGAGAGGGTAAGGGAAAGAAGTAGTGTGTTCGAAGGAGAATGAACGAACAAACAAGCTTGTATTTAAATCTAGACTAACCAATGGATGGGCAGGATTGCATCGCCCAATGGTCAAAGTGGAGCTTGAAGTCTCCAACTCATGCTGCCACGATCCAGAGCAATAGAACATTTCAAGTTGAACATATTGATAGTATATTTTCTGTTATCCTTCTGTCCTAAAACTCCACCCTCACTGTTTGAATACTGTAGTCAGATGATTAGATATAATCCAAGCTAACTGAAACTGAATGCATCAAACTGGATTATGCTACAATGCAGCCAAGACATCAGATTGGCCACACACTAGAGGCTCAGAAGGCTAGAGACCTGGAATAGATGCATCCTGAAGGAGTGACAACAGATAAAGGTAACACAGCATGGGGATAGCAAGATCCAAATCAGGGGAACAACCTAAAATCCAAGACACCTGTGCGGTCTCATACCATCAATGCTGCCCAGTTCCAATTGGAAACTCACTGAAGTATGAAATGGATTTACCACAGCAATGGCATGAACAGGACAGTGCATGAGCCAGAATCAATATTTAAGTGCTCCAAGCCAACTTTGAAAATTGTTATTCTGGTGACACACGATCCAATGGAAATACTCCCTATGTATTAGAGAGAGCTTAGATTATAGGTTCAAGACCCAGCTCTCAACTCCAATTCAGATTCTTCTTACAAAACCAAAGTTGTCCTTATTATTTGCTACAAAGGATTTAAGCTTATACAATGTTTATTTTCCATAACCCCCCAAAAAATATATATATTTTTTTTTTAAAAAGGACTTTGCAGGATGAGACTGGTGGGCTCTGTCATATTGCAAGTTCCAAGTGTAGAACCTGAACTGAGGCACAGCAAAAACCAAAATCAACTAGCCTGATGAAGGAACACCATCAGAATAGTTTGTCACCCTTCAAAATGGGGGGAGGGGGGGGGGAAAAAGAGGGGGGCAGGGGGAGAAAGGGGGGCAAAATGAGTTTCACATGGGACCAGAAGCACAACCACTAAAAGCAAAACAAGGTGAAGATTAAACAGTTGTCCTTGGGTGTGAAACCTGGTCTAGTCCATTGCAATCAGCCACTCTATATACCAGCTAGAAACCAGCATCACAGATCACCAGGTGCTCAGGTAAAGGGGTCTGTGGGGTGCTTTTTGGGAAACACCAGGAAGTTGATATGCACTGATTTTCAGCAGTTGTATCCAAAAAAAGAAACAGATCCTTGATGGCAGCTGTGATCTTCCAAGTGCAAAGCTGACCCTGATCCATGGAATACACTGGTGTGCTCATCCTTGCTGCTTGCAGAAGGCAAGAGTTTGTTCACTTGGCTTCCTAAATGTGCTGCACAACTTATAAGTCAGTGCAACAAGAGGTGAATGCAAGCAATGGAGTCAAAAAAAAAGTATAATGATTCATCCACTCTGGTAATTCTGGGCCAAGGGATTGGGAGGCAGCCATTTTAAAACCAAGACCTGCTGATAGTTCCTGGTGCAGTCCTCAGGACTAGGAGTCTGCTAACAGGTCTGTACCAAAGTCAAAAAAAGTTTTAATGCCTGAGATCAAGAATGAGCAAAGTGCTGGTCTTTCAGCTTCATACAACTGCAATCATTTTGGAGGTTATAGGAAGCAGAGCGAATGATCTGCTCACTGCTTAGACACACACTGCCTGGTACCTAAAAGAAAAAAAAAAAAAATTATTGCACGTTAAACACACTGTCCCTATATAAACAAAACAACTTAATACTCTTCTCCCCTCATCAATTACCTCCCCTATCCTGTTAATGCCAACTCTTGTAGAAGTACAGCTATGCAAGTGTCTGTACCTTTCCATGTCATCCGAAAGCTGTCCTTTGAGGCCAGATACAAAGATGGTCGAGGCCCTCTCCAGTTCTTATTGGACATTTGGATTTTGGAGGGTAACTATATAGCGATCTGAAGCAGGAAACCTACCCCAATCTGAAGGTTTCTCCCAAGCACCAGCAGAGTCCAACTGCAAGATTAATTTAATGTAGCAGAGACCAGCAAAGTGGTCATATGCCTAATGCTGGATTATACTGTACATTAAGCTGGCCACCTGCCCATCTGCTAGAAATCTGTAGGGAGCACACTGACAAAAAGAAAACCAAACCAAACTAAAATGTCTCAAGAAAAACAAATTTAGTTAAATTCTAAGTTGGCTGAAGGGATTTAATGGAGATGAGGCAAAGACACAGGAACCCCTCCCAGACTAACAAGGGACTCAAAGGATATCGGGGTAGGTGTAAAAGTGGAATTAAGGCCACAATCAGCCATGTTTTTATTATTCATTCATGGGATGTGGGAGTCGCTGGCCAGACCAGCATTTATTGCTATCCTTAATTGCCCTCGAGAAGGTGTTGGTGAGCTGCCTTCTTGAACCACTGCAGTCCATGTGGGGGAAGGTACATCCACAGTGCTGTTAGGAAGGGAGTTCCAGGATTTTGACCCAGCGACAGTGAAGGAACGGCGATATAATTCCAAGTCAGGATGGCGTGTGGCTTGGAGGGGAACTTGCAGGTGGTGTTCCCATGCATGTGCTGCCCTTGTCCTTCCAGGTGGTAGAGGTTGCGGGTTTGGAAGGAGCTGCCCGAGTAGCCTTGATACGTTGCTACAGTGCATCTTGTAGATGGTGCACACTGCTGCCACTGTGCGTCAGGAGGGACAATGTTTGTAGATGGGGTGCCAATCAAGCAGGCTGCTTTGTACTGAATGGTGTCAAGCTTCTTGAGTATTGTTGGAGTTGCAGCCATCCAGGCAAGTGGAGAGTATTCCATCACACTCCTGACTTGTGCCTTGTAGATGGTGGACAGGCTTTGGGGAGTCAGGTGGTGAGTTACTTGCCTCAGGATTCCTAGCCTCTGACCTGTTCCTGTAGCCACAGCATTTATATGGCTACCCTAGTTCAGTTTATGGTCAACGGTAACCCCCAGGACGTTGACGGTGGGGGATTCAGCGATCGTAATGCCGTTGAATCATAGAAAGTTTAAGGCAAAAAGGCCACTTGGCCCATCATCTCTGTGCCAGCCAAAAAACGATCCACCGACTCTAATCCCACCTTCCAGCATTTGGTCCGTAGCCCTGCAAATTACGAGGTGCATACCTAGACTCCTTTTGAATGAGTTGAGGGTTTCTGCCTCAACTACCCTTTCAGACTGAGTTCCAGACCCCCAACATCCTCTGGGTGAAAAAGCTTATCCTCATCTCTCTAATTTTTCTGCCAATCACTAAATCTATGCCCCTTAGTCACTAACCTCTCTGCCAAGGAGAATAAACCCTTCACCACCACGCTATCCAGGCCCCTCAAAAATTTTGTACATTTCAATCAGATCTCCCCTCAGCCTTCTCTGTTCCAAGCAGAACAACCCCAGCCTATCCAATCTTCCCTCATAGCTGCATTTTTCCAGTCCTGGCTACATCCTTGTAAATCTCCTCTCTAGAGGGTAATGAGGTGACCAGAACTGCTCACAAAACTCAAGTTGTGGCATAACCAATGAGTTGAACACTTCCAGCATAACCTCCCTCCCTGCTCTTGTATTCTATACCTCGGCTAATAAACAAAAGGATTCCATATGTCTTCTTAACCACCTTATTGACCTGTCTGTGGACATTCACTCCAAGGTCTTATCAAATTACTAAATGGTAGAGCAGGCTTGAAGGGATAGAATTCGTACGTTTATCTTCGAGGCCACTGTTTAGCCCATCCAGTTCTGGTCACCACACTTTAGGAATGATGTGAGGGTCGTTTACAGGGTGCAGAGGAGATTTACTACAATGGCTCCAGGGATGAGGGATTTTAGCTACAAGGTTAGGTTGGGGTTGTTCTCCTTAGAGCAAAGAAGATGGAGGAGAGATTTAATAGAGGTGTACAAAATTATGAAAGGCTTAGTTAAGTTAGACAAGGAAAAACTGTTCCCATTAACTAATGGTATAAGAATTAGGGGACACAGATTGAAAGTTTAGGCAAGAGATGCAGGAGGAATATGAGGAAAAACCTTTTTTTTTAGAAAGTGGGTTGAATGACCTAGAACTCACTGCCCATAAGGTTAGTGGAACTGGAAACAAATTAATGATTTCAAAGAAGAACAAAGAACAGTATAGCACAGGAACAGGCCATTCGGCCCTCCAAGCCTGCACCGATCTTGATGCCTGCCCAAACTAAAACCTTCTGCACTTCCGGGGACCGTATCCCTCTATTCCCATCCTATTCATGTATTTGTCAAGATGCATCTTAAACGTCATTATCGTACCGGCTTCCACCATCTCCCCCGGCAGCAAGTTCCAGGCACTCGCCACCCTCGGTGTAAAGAACTTGCCTCGCACATCCCTTCTAAACTTTGCCCCTCTCACCTTAAACCTATGTCCCCTAGTAACTGACTCTTCCACCCTGGGAAAAAGCTTCTGACTATCCACTCTGTCCATGCCACTCAACTTTGTAAACCTCTATCATGTCACCCCTCCACCTCCGTCGTTCCAGTGAAAACAATCCGAGTTTATCCAACCTCTCCTCGTAGCTAATGCCCTCCAGACCAGGCAACATCCTGGTAAACCTCTTCTGTACCTTCTCCAAAGCCTCCACATCCTTCTGGTAGTGTGGCGACCAGAATTGTACACAATATTCTAAGTGTGGCCTAACTAAAGTTCTGTAAAGCTGCAGCATGACTTGCCAATTTTTATACTCTATGCCCCGACCAATGAAGGCAAGCATGCCGTATGCCTTCTTGACTACCTTATCCACCTGCGTTGCCACTTTCAGTGACCTGTGGACCTGTACGTCCAGATCTCAAAAGGAAGTTGGACAGCCACTTGAAGGGAATAAACTTGCAGGGCTAAGGGGTTCGACTGGGGGAGTGTAACTGACTGGATTGCTCAGTGGAGCGCCAGCATGGACTGGATAGTCATTTATGGCACAGAAAGAGGCCATTTGAACTATGACCATGACCTAACCTTGAAGTTAAATTCCCTCATTCCTGAAACCATTTTGTTAAGTCTCTTGTGCATTCAAGTGTGGTGACCAGAACTGAACACACTACTCCAGTTGGGGCCTAACCAGAGGTTTGTAAACATTTAGCACAACTTTCCTGCTTATGTACTTTATACTGTTGCTGGATCAAAATCCTGGCACTCCCTCCCTAACAGCACTGAGAGCACCCACAACAGATGGACTACAATAGTTCAAGGCGGCAACTCACCACCACCTTCTCAAGGGCAATTAGGGATAGGCAACAAATGCTGGCCTTGCCAACACCACCCACATCCTATGGAATGAATTTAAAAAGTAACTGTTTATAAAGCCAAGATTCCATATGCTTTGCTACCCACTCTATATCCTGCCACCTTCTAAGATCGATGCACACACCCCTCCCAGGTCAGTCCCTCTGTCCCTGCACACTATTTAGAACTGCACCATTTATGTCTATATTGCTTCACCCCATCCCTTCTGCCAAAATGCATCATCTCACGCTTGTCTGTATTAAATTAGGGTGGCAGTGGTTAGCACCACAGCCTCACAGCTCCAGCAACCCGGGTTCAGTTCTGGGTGCTGCCCATGCGGAGTTTGCAAGTTCTTCCTGTGACCGTGTGGGTTTCCGCTGGGTGCTCAGGTTTCCTCCCACAGCCAAAGACTTGCAGGTTGATAGGTAAATTGCCCCCAGTGTAGGTAGGTGGTAGGAGAATTGAGGGAAGGTGAGGATGTGGTCAGGAATATGGGATTAATGTAGGATTAGTATAAATGGGTGGTTGTTGTTCAGCACAGACTCGGTGGGCCGAAGGGCCTGTTTCAGTACTGTATCTCTGACTAAATTCCATCTGCCACTTGTTTGCCCATTCTGCTAGCCTATGTCTTGTTGCAGGCAGTTTGTATTGTCCTCACTGTTCGCCACTCCAAGTTTGGTATCATTAATAAAATTGAAAGATCTTGCAGGGGAGGAGGGGGGGGGTGGTGTTGAGAGAGACAGAAAAAATGTGGCCCTAGCACTAACCCTTGGGGAACACTATCTACCATCCTCCAGTCTGAAAAACATTTACCACTACTTGCTGTTTTCTGTCCTTCATCCAACTTTTATCCAATTGGACACAGACTCTCTTATTCCATGAGCCTCAATTTTGTTAACCAGCCTTTTATGTGGTACTTTATCATACCCTTTCTTAAAATCCATATGTACAACATCCACCTTCATCAACCTTCTGTTACTTCAAAAAAATTCAATTAGATTAATGAAAAGCAGATCAAGCTTGACTAAAAAAAAAAGTGTTGGCTATCCTCAATTAAATCAAACCTCTCCAAGTGCCTGCTGATTTCTTTCCCTGATTGGTAGGTAAGATTTTAGAAACACCGATGCTAAACTAACTGGCCTGTAGTTGCTAGGACTGTCCTTGCACCCTTTGTACAAGGGCGTCGCATTTGCCACTCTGCAATCCTCTGGCACCTCCCCTATATCCAGGGAAGATTGAAAGATTATGGCAAGCCATTCCACTATCTCCATCCCCACTTGTTTTAGCAACCTGGGATGCAAGTCATCTGGCCCAGATGACCTAGCTATCCTAAGCATAGCCAGCCTTTCCAGTACCTCCTCCCCTCAGTTTTTATCCTATCTGTTGCCTCGACTCTCCAAACTTCTGATATTGTGTCAGATTTCTCTTCCTTAGGTGATGTTATGACCAGGTGAGAAAGAGGTCTAGGGTTCCCTTTCAGCCTTCACCTGGTCTTACCATAACAGGGTTTAATTTTAAACACACCGTGGTTTTAGCTCCCCCTTGGTGAATCCTTGTTCACTGCTTTCCAATTATAAGGCAAAGAAACCAGCACAAACAAGCTCTTAGGTTTAAAGAAAAGTTGAAATTTATTAAACATAAACTCTAATTCGGTTAACGCCTACGGATACACACCACACCCCATGCTAGCATGCATAAGCGATACACACATGCAAATAGAGACAGAAAAAAGAAAAATAAAGTGGAACGGTTTGTGATCAAAAGTCCATTGTGGGGTGAATGTCACGAAATGGCTGCTTTGTCCTTCCCAACACCGTCTGTTAATATGCAAATGTCTTTTCCAGCCACGGCTATCTGTTCAACAAGTCCTCCCCTCACTCCAGTAACAGTTTAAAATTAATATTTATGATAAAATTAATAGGACTCATTCTTGGCAGGTGGGGCCTAGCATGACAGTGAACACAAAGTACTCATTCTAGCCTTGCCCTGTGCCTCCAAAACACGTATTACCCTCTATCCCCAATCCACTTCTGACTCTTTAAAAGGAAGAGATGCTTAAGTTACAGGCTAGGTATGTTCCAACAAGGGCAAAAAGAAGGGTCTGAAGAAGAGTCACTGACCTGAAAGGTCAACTCTGCTTCTCTCTCCACAGATGCTGCCAGATCCACTGAGTGTTTCCAGCATTTCTTGTTTTTAATACTACCACTATTTCTTGCACATCTGTGATTTCCCTGGAGACTTGCTCCCCTCTCAGTATTTGGAGGCCTATAACATTCCCCTAGTAGTGTGATCATCCCCATTTTGCTTCCGTTCTAACCAAATGGATTCTGTCCTTGCCACCTCAAGAACATCCCCTCTTTCCAACATTACAATGTCTTCCCTAATCAGTTCTGCCATCCTGGCTCCCTTTTTTCCTTCTATCTTTTCTGAAGACTTGATATCCTTGTATACAAGGCGTTCAGTCCTCTATTTTTAAGCCAAGTTTCCATTATTGCCACTGCATCATATTCTCATACTATTTGTGCTTGTAGCTCACCCTTATTCACCATACTTTGTGCGTTTACATACATGCATTATAATTCAGTCTGCATTACTCGAAGCCCTGTTCAGTCTACTCCTATCTAATATAGAACTACTCCCTTCTCTCACTGTCCAACATTCACTCCTTTATGCACCTTATTTTTTTCTACTTTTATGTTGGTGCCCAGCCCCCTGCCAATTTATTTTAAACCCCACCCCCCCAGACCACACGTGAACCTTCCCATGAGGACACAAGTCCCGACCCTTTTGAATAGGTGCCTTCTGCTCCAGAACTGGTCCTAATGCCCCAAATATCTGAATGCCTCCCTCCTGCATCATGCTTCAAGCCTCACATTGATCCTTCCCATTTCTACTCTTGCTAGCGTATAGCACTGGGAGTAATCTAGAGATTACTACCTTCAAAAAGGTCCTACTCTAACTTCCTCTCTAGTCCCTGAAAATCTGACCATTGGACCTCAATACCTGCTCTTGCTACATCATTGATACCAACTTGTACCACAACCTCTGGTTCACTCCGTTTGGCAGCTCCTTGATGCCATACTCGGTCACAAATGCTGCCTTGATGTCAAGGGTAATCGCCCTCACCTCTCGCCAAGAAATTTCTCCCAATCTCGGTCCCAAGTGGCTTCCCCCTTATTTCCTCTTGGTCTATTATGACTGTTAGAGGAGGGGTAGCTTCCATAGTGTACTGTAATCAAATTGCGATAGATTAATAATGGACAGCTGATCCAGTATCTGCTGTTGCTGTCTCCCTATCAACATCCTAGGGGCTACCATTGAACAGAAACTGAACTGGAGTAGCCATATAAATACCGTGGCTACAAGAGCAGGTCAGAAGCTAGGAATCCTGAGGCAAGTAACTCACCTCCACCTCCCCTGTCCACCATCTACAAGGCACAAGTCAAGAGTGTGATGGAATACTCTCCACTTGCCTGGATGGGTGCAACTCCAACACTCAAGAAGCTCGACACCATCCAGTACAAAGCAGCCCACTTGATTGGCACCCCATCCTCAAACAAACATTCAACATTCACTTCCTCCACCACCGATGCAGTGACAGCAGTGTAGCATCTACAAGATGCACTGCAGAAACTCACCAAGGCTCCTTTGACAGCACCTTCCAAACCTGTGACCTCTACCAATTAGAAGGACAAGGGCAGCAAATGCACAGGAACACTACCACCTGCAAATTCCCCTCCAAGTTACACCACCCTGACTTGGAACTATATTGCAGTTCCTTCACAGTCACTGGGTCAAAATCCTGGAACTCCCTTGCCAACAGCGCTGTGGGTGTACCTACCTCACATGGACTGCAGTGGTTCAAGAAGGCAACTCACCAGCATCTTCTCAAGGGCAATTAGGGATGGGCAATAAATGCTGGTCAGCCAGCGACGTCCACATCCCATGAATGAATACTCCGAGGGTTGTGAATCTTTGGAATTCTCTACCCCAAAGGGCTGTGGAAGCTCACTGAGTATTTTAAAAGCAGGGATTGACAGATTTCTTAATACCAATGACAAAGCGATACGAGGCTAGTGTGAGAAAAAGGCATTGGTGGACGACCAGTCGTAATCATGCTGAATGGCAGGGCAGACGCGAAGGGCTGAATGGCCTACTCCTGTTCCTATGTTCCGTTCACAGAGGGCTGGACATGTGGCATTGAAAGAACACCCACTTTAAATAAAAAACAGCTCATGCTACAGACAAACCTGGCCTCGATGGCTTCTGCTTCTTCATCCTCATCATCTTCGTCCTGACTAAGGAGAACTTCATCTTCTAGATCCATATCGAAGTCGTTGCTGATCTCAGTGCCTTGACTGTACAAGTACCCACTGCAAATCAAGCAGGAAAAAAAAAGTTAGATAGTATGAGTGGCCTCGGCATCTCTCTAAAAGCCCATATAGCGTGTTCTACCCAGGCCTTGCCTTTCACCTAGAACAAGTTAGACAGGTAATCCTGCTCTCCCCTCTCCAATTCTAATCAACTTCAATCTCTGCAGTGTTCAGACCCCAACAGATCAAGCAGGCAACTTGCTGGTAGGAGACTGGCCTGAGGTACTTCATTCTCCCACGTTCCAATCACTGGTTATGTTCAGCCTCCCATTTGTTACCCTAGTACAGGGATGCCCAAGCTTTGTAGCTGGCAGGGGACAGGGTGTAGATATGCATCAAAGTCAATGAACTGGCTGCATGTGATCTTACAGAAATGCAAGATCCTGCTCGCATACACACACACAAAAAAAAACTAAAAATGCACTGTGTGCAGTGTATAATTCCAAGCCTTCTCTACATCCTCCATTCTGTCCCCAATCCCATCCAAAAGACAAAAGGTTCAACAAAATTTCTGGCCTTGGGAATGATTGGTGCAAATCGGCTGCTCCCCAATTGGATCAGAGAGCAGACTTTTCCAGTCCTCCACACCCAGTAAGTTTACTTAAGAGGTGACACTTTCAAGTCTGATTTGTACAAAAACATGCAGATGATACAAGAACAAGTAGGGTTTGCACAGAAGTCCAGTTGCAGGTTGCACTTGGACACCTGACACCAATATAGTCCTGCATCAGTTATACAATAGTGAAAATCAAGTATAATTTTGTCCCTCTCCACCTTGCCTCATTTTAGTGTCTGACTTGGAACAGGTAACTGGACACTCATTAAAAAGGTAAATCTCACCTGACGGAGCGGCATGTGAAGAACACTATCCTTTTCATTCTCTTGTTATAGAAGAAATAGTTAAAAGACCAAAGACTGCCCTCCTCGCCGTACGGATCAGAGTCCAGATCAGGATTGTAGCTAGAAAGAAGCGATTCCAGGCACAATTAAAATCACTTAATAACTGGACCAGCATTAAAGTAAATCAAATTCTGATAAAGATTGCTCAAAAGTTCTACAGCAAGGAGGATTATTGTATTTTAAACATCTCAAATACATGATCTATCCATTCAAAAGTCTAAATCTATTATGTTGCAGCGTTAATTTTTCTCCTGGAGACACGGACTTTATTAGGCTTCAGTTACATAAATTCTGCGCCTGCCCTACGGTGGATGCACAGAACCAGAAAAGGCCCACACGTCCGGTCCCAGTGTCTGAAAAATATAAAATCTAAATATAAATCAAGTTTTAAAAAAAAAAATTCAACTCAAATTTTCAGATAGAAATCATCCCATTGTCTCCCAGGGCAGTCTGGTCCACACAGCTGCACAAAACCAATTCAAACTACCTTTTCACCAACTTTGACATTATAGGCTCTTACGACAGTGTTAAACATATTTTATCTTTCCTATACCCTGCAGGATCCCGAATACTCTTGTGAAGCTGGACAGCTAAAAACAGAACAGAATGGAAAGTACTTATTGTGTTCAGTTCTGGTCGCCTCATTATAGGAAGGACGTGGAAGCTTTAGAGAGGGTGCAGAGGAGATTTACCAGGATGCTGACTGGACTGGAGGGCATGTCTTACGAAGAAAGGTTGAGGGAGCTAGGGCTTTTCTCATTGGAGCGAAGAAGGATGAGAGGTGACTTGATAGAGGGGTACAAGATGATGAGAGGCATAGATAGAGTGGATAGCCAGAGACATTTTCCCAGGGTGTAAAGGGCTATCACCAGGGGGCATAATTTTAAGGTGATTGGAGGAAGGTTTCGGGGAGATGTCAGAGGTAGGTTCTTTACACAGAGTGGTGGGTGCGTGGAATGCACTGCCAGCGGTGGTAGTAGAAGCAGATACATTAGGCATATTTAAGCGACTCTTGGATAGGTACATGGATGATATGTAGGTAGTTTGATCCTAGAGTAGGTTAAAGGTTCGGCACAACATCGTGGGCCGAAGGGCCTGTACTGTGCTGTACTGTTCTATGTTCTATGTACTACGAATGCTGGAAGTCAGAAATAAAAAGCAGAAAATGTTGGAAACACTCAGTGCCTTAGCTGATGCTGCCACTTGACTTGACTTTAGGGCATTATAACCAGAGACCTTAAATTGAATTATTTGCAGGCATCACTAGACAATGATCAAAAGCAGAAATTCTAGCTCTTCCTCTCCTAATCCAAATATAATGTTTCAGCAAATGCCTGAACACAGATCAGTTCATTCAAGACAAAATCAGGACTCAAACCCAGGGGGCATTTTGATTGGGTCACAGCTCATGCAATATATGCAAATTCTGGCATTTTCCAGATTCAGCAATAGTCAGGCCACTTGGCAGTGAGACAGTGCACTTGAAGCAGGAAGAGTGCCTAGCTGCAATGCAACAGGACCTTTGATATCTGAACCTTCAACACTGTTCAGTGTCAGAGTTTGCTGTACATTCTATATTCGCACAAGAGACCAAGCAGGATGAGCAGCAGGTAAATTACATATTTTTCCTTCACTGAACCCTACTTGCTTTTTACTTTTCATTAATAGTTGTGAAACAAACGAGCGAGTTTTGCTCAATGTAGAATTCAGCACTGAGGAATGTTTGGTCCAAAGATATAGGGCCAAGACTGGTAATCAAAACTTTTGGTTCTATAATTTGCTTTGAGTGTAAAAATAACTTGTATTTACATAGTGCCTTTAATGTAGTAAAGTGTCCCACGGTACTTCACAGGAGCATTAACAAAATTTGACACTCAGCCAGGGCAGATAACCAAGCTTGGTCAAAGGACCATTTTAAGAGGAAGGAGAGAAACAGAAGCAGAGGGGTTTAAACAGGAAATTCCAGAGTTTAAGGTTTCAGCAGCTGAAGGCACAGTGTCCATTGGTGGAGTGATTAAAAACATGGGATGCTCAAGAGGCCAAAAGTGGAGTACAGATGAGGAGGGTTGGAGAACTGGAGGGCAAGCTAGTATGAAGAAAGCACCAAGATTTAGAGCAAATTTTCTACATAGATGTTCTATGCCACAGGAATGTGGAAATAGTTCTCACTGTTTAAACTTTCATACTCTGGTTTCCCTACTTAACAGTGATGGCACTTGGAAAGAAATTCAGTGGTTGCAAATTGCTTTGTGATGTCCTGCAGTAGTGAAAAAGGTGCTACAGAAAGACAAGCTCAATTTTACAGCATAAAAAGTTAAAAAGGTTGAGAGGGGTTGCAATAGCAACACAGTTAAGATCAGTATTGAGAGTCCTGCAGAATATGCAAGTTTTTTGTAGGTTTGAACAAACACTTGCAGGAAGTAATTACAGTAGACATTAGATGAAGCAATTACTGGAACATAGCACAAACAATAAACAGAAATACATAGTTCAATCAGCACGCGAAAGGGAGGTTAGTTTGATCAAGGTTCCACCAGTAACATTAACTGTCTTTCAACAGCTGAGATCATTAACAAAATCCAGATAGATTGAACAAACATTTATAAAGAACATTTCAGGTCTCCAGGACGTCCTAAAGCACAGTCAATGAATTATGTTTGAAGTGTAGTCACTTATGCGGCAGCCAACTTACACAGCAAGATCAGTCAACAGTAGCAAGTTAAATGAACAGTTTGGTTCTGGTGGTGTTAGTTGAGGGATACATGCTGAACAGGACAGAGAAACTCTCCTGCTCTTCAAATAATGCACTATGTGTTCTTATAAATTACAAAAAGATAAAAACTGACAATGTAACACTGAACAGATATGGTTAAGTACTCGAGTAGGGTTTGCACCCAGAACCTTCTGACAGGCACGAGTGCTACCAACTGAGCCAAGCTGAGGAAAGAATACAGGCATGTAAATGCCTTTGAAGTTAATGCAAAAATCATCCTCATTCAAATTACCTGTAGATGTCACATTCTGAGAGACAGATCTCTTCATCAATAGCATCCCAAAGCTGGGGTTTCAGTGTGTTAAACTCTTCTCCAACAGCAGAAAACAGGCTGGTGTTCACAGCATTCACCACCTGAACAGATTAAATACAGGACCAATTTAAAACTGCAATTACTTTGGAATATTGAACAGACAGGGTGGACAATTTTTTAAAAAATATTCGTTCATGGGATGAGTGTCGCTGGCTAGGCCAGCAATTATTGCCCATTCCTAATTGCCCTAGAGAAGGTGGTGGTGAGCTGCCTTCTTGAACCACTGCAGGTACACCCACAGTGCTGTAAGGGAGCTCCGAGATTTTGATCCAGCTACAGTGAAGGAACTGCAATATAGTTCCAAGTCAGGATGGTGTGGGGCCTGGAGGGGAACTTGCAGATGGTGTTCCCATGTATTTGCTGCCCTTGTCCTTCTAGGTAGTAGAGGTCACAGGTTTGGAAGGTGCTGTCAAAGGAGCCTTGGTGAGTTGTACAATTACTGGTTTAGCCATTGATCGCCAGGTCTCACAGGACTACAAAGCATCATCAGATTCTGCTCTCATTTATCAAAATGACTCATTATTGCAGGATGACTCTGGAATGCAAAAAAAAATATCATCCCAGCTTCTTTACTCTAAGCCATCATCTTAAACCCCTCTCCCATCTCCTCTACCCTCGCCACCAAGTACGAGGAACACATGGACTACCGTCACGAAGATCATCCGATCAGCTGCCTCTGCAATTTCACTCCTTTTCCTGAGCAAAACGTCCTCTAAAATTCCACTTGCCCTAGCCCTGAATTCACATCTTTCTCCAATTTCTATCCTATCTCCCCTCATGCAGGAGTCAAGGGACTGAATGAGCTGAAATTTCCTCCAACTAAATATTGGGAAGACTGAAGCTGAAGTCTTCAGTCCCTGTCACAAACTGTTCTGTAGCCACCAACTTCATTTCTCTCCCTGGCAACTGCCTCAGGCCAAATCAGACTGTTCACAACCTTGATGGCACACTGAGCTGCCAACTTCTGCCATAATTAAGACCACCTATTTAAACCACTAATATTTCCTGATGCCACCCCACCTGAGCTCATCTGCTGCTGAACCCCTTATCCATGCTCATTACCCTGAGACCTGACTATTCAAACGCACTATTGTCCAGCCTCCCACTTTCTACCAGTGGGAACTTGGGTCAACCAACATTCTGCTGTGCATGTCCTAACTCAACATCCTACTCATTCATAAACCCTGTGCTCACTGATTTACACTGGCGGTATTTAAAAAACACTCAAATATGCACAAAGTGCCATAATCCGCAGGACTACAGACCAAGAGCTAGAAAGTGGGTACAGTGGCGCAGTGGTTAGCACCGCAGCCTCACAGCTCCAGGGATCCGGGTTTGATTCTGGGTACTGCCTGTGTGGAGTTTGCAAGTTCTCCCTGTGTCTGCGTGGGTTTTCGCCAGGTGCTCTGGTTTGCTCCCACATCCAAAGACTTGCAGGTGATAGGTAAATTGGCCGTTGTAAATTGCCCCTAGTGTAGGGAGGTGATAGGGAATATAGGATTACTGTAGGGTTAGTATAAATGGGTGGTTGTTGATCGGCAGACTCGGTTGGCCAAAGGGCCTGTTTCAGTGCTGTATCTCTAAATAAATAAAAGTGGGATTAGGCTGGGTAGCTCTGTTCAGCAGGCAGAAAAGGAAAGGTGGCCTCCTTTTGTGCCACAAATTTTCAATGCTTTTATGACATCTAGTTAACCACGCCCTAATTTTAAAATTCTCATCCTGGTTTTCTAATTCCTCTGTGGCCTTGCCCCTTCCTACCACTACAACACTCAAATCTATACTCCAATACTGGCCTCTAATTTCTCCAACATTGGTGGCTGTGCCTTCAGCTACCACAGCCCCAAGTCCTGGCATTCCCTCTTTAACCTCTACCATCCTTTAAAATGCTCCTTAAAAAAAAAAAAACTTACCTCTTGCTTTTGGTCACCTGTCCTAATGTCTCTATATAACGGTCAAATATTTTATAATGCTCCTGTAAAAGCACCCAGGACATTTTACTACATTAAAAGGCATAAATAAAATTCAAGTTGTTGTTCCCATTACCCTAAAAGTGAGTAACATACGAACACAAGAATTAGGAGTAGGCCACCCAGTCCCTCGAGCCTGCTCTGCCATTCAAGATCATGGCTGATCTCAGCCAGACCTGCTGAGTATTTCCAGCATTTCTTGTTTTTATTCCAGTGGATACAAGCCTAGCCTGTTCAACCTTTCCTCATAAGACAACACACCCATTCCAGGTATTAGTCTCAAACTATCTGAACTGCTTCCAATGCATTTACATCCTTCCTTAAATAAGGAGACCAATACTGTACACAGTACTCCAGGTGTGGTCTCATCAATGCCCTGTATAGCTGAAGCAAACCCTACTTTTGTATTCAATTCCCTTCGCAATAAACATTATATTAGCTTTCCCAAGACTTGCTGTACCTGCATACTAACCTTTTGCGACTCATGCACTAGGACACCCAGATCCCTCCGCATCTTAGAGCTCTGCAATCTCTCAACATTTATATAATATGCTTCTTTATTCTTCCTGCCAAAATGGACAAGTTCCCACATTATACTCCAAATGCCAAGTCTTTGCCCACTCACTTATCCTATCTATATTTAAAATTTAGCAACCATACCTTCAGTCCCTTCACCGAAGTCATTTATATAAATTGTAAAAAGTTGAGGCCCCAGCACTGATCCCTGTGGCACACCATTCGTTACATCTTGCCAAGCAGAAAATGATCCATTTATGCCTACTGTTTCCTGTTAGCCAATTTTCTATCCATGCAAATATGTTACCTCCTACACCATGAGCTTTTATTTTCCGCAATAAGCTTTGGTGTGGTACCTTATCAAATGCCTCCTGGAAATCTAAAGTACAATACTGCCACCTGTTCCCCTTTATCCACAGCACATGTGACTCCTTCAAAAGAAGTCCAATAAATTGGTTGAACACGATTTCCCTTTCACAAAACCATGTTGACTCTGCCGGATTACCTTGATTTTTTTTCCGAAGTGCCCTGTCTTTAATAATAGCTTCCAACATTTTCCCTATGACAGATGTTAAGCTAATTGGCCTGTAGTTTCCTGCTTTCGGTCTTCCTCCCTTTTTGAATAAAGTAGTTACATTCGCTATTTTCCAATCTAATGGAACCTTCCCAAAATCTAGGGAATTCTGGAAAATTAAATCTAATTAAAACTAATCGAGTCACTTAATGTCCTAGACTATTAGCCCAGAAGCCAACATCTGTTCTTCTGCCCCATCTAAATCAGTGACAAACATTGCCCAGGATCAATAAAAGTTTTCTGGGGTCCAATTTTTTTTCTGGCGTTGCCAAATCCACTGGATCAGTTCAATAAAGTGAAAAGGACAACTGATTGTGCCACAAGGGGGCGGAGGAGTCTTTGTCATGGGCTGTTATGTTAATGGTGTTACAGCAAGACCCAATAGAGCCTGGTGATACCATCAGGTCCAAGATCTTCATGACTAGTTTGCCCAACCCTGACCAAAATGTTGCCTTATTGCTGGCAACTAAAACCACAGCTCAGTACTGAGCAGACCACACCTTAGAGATGATCATGTCAGACAAGAATCCAGCAAAAAACCCATTTTAACACCTGTGACAGTATAGTGAACCATACCCCAAGATGCAAACCTTTGGCTACTATAAACAATTCCATCTGTCATGGGTAAAATGTTAAAATCCATTATTAAAGAGGTAATAGGAGGACATTAGGAAAATCATAATACAATCAAGTTGTATTATGTCAACATGGTTTTGTGAAAGGGAAATTGTAATTGACAATTTTTTTTTTTTATTCATTTGTGGAATGTGGGTGTCCCTGGCTCGGCCAGCATTTATTACCCATTCCTAATTGCATTCGAGGTGGTGATTGTGAGCTGCCTTCTTGACCCGCTGCAGTCCATGGCGTGTAGGTACACCCAGTGCTATCCGAAAGGGAATTCCAAGATTTTGACCCAGCGACAATGAAGGAATGGCAATATGTCAGAATGGTGTGTGGCTTGGAAGGGAACTTGCAGGTGTTGGTGTTCCCACGCATCTGCTGCACTTGTCTTTCTATGTGGTAGAGGTCACAGGCCTTGGGTGAGTTGCTGCACTGCATTTTGCAGATGGTACACAGTGCGTCGGTGGTGGAGGGAGTAACTGTTTGTGGATGGGGTGCCAATCAAGCGGGCTGCTTTGTCCTGAATGGTGCTGAGTTTCTTGAGCGTTGTTGGAGCTGTACCCATCCAGGCAAGTGGAGAGTATTCTATCACACTCCTGACTTGTGCCTTGTAGATGGTGGACAGGCACTGGGAAGTCAAGTTACTCGCGAGAGAATTCCCAGTCTCTGATCTGCTCTTGTAGCCACAGCATTTATGTGGCTGATCCAGTTCAGTTCAGTTTCTGGTCAAAAGGTTACCCCCCAGGATGTTGAGGATTCAGTGATGGTCATGTCATTGATCAACGGCAGATGGTTAGATTCTCTTATTTGAGATGACCATTGCCTGGCACTTGTGCAGCACGAAATGCTACTTGCCACTTATCAGCCTAAGCCTGGATATTGTCCACATCTTGCTGCATCTGGACACAGACTGCTTCAGTATCTGAGGAGTCATGAACGGTGCTGAACATTGTGCAATCAGCAGCAAACATCCCCACTTCTGACTGTATGACAGAAGGAAGGTCTTTGATGAAGCAGCTGAAGATGGCTGGGCCTAAGACACTACCCTGAGGATCTCCTGCAGTGATGTCCTCGGAATGAGATATTTGATCTCCAACAATCACAACCATCTTCCTTTGTGTTAGGTATGACTCCAGAGTTTTCTCCCCAATTCCCACCGACTCCAGTTTTACTATGGCTCCTTGCTGCCATAGCCAAATGCTGCCTTGATGTAAAGGGCAGTCACTCTCACCTCAGGAGGTCAGCTCTTTTGTCCATGTTTGGACCAAGGCTGTAGGGGTCAGGAATGGAGTGGCCATGGCAGAACCCAAACTGAGCATCAGGAAGGTTATTGCTCAGCTAGTGCTGCTTGATAGCACTGTCGATGACCCCTTCCATCACTTTGATCGAGAGTAGACTAAAGAGTTAGTAATTGGCTGGGTTGGATTTGTCCTGCTTTTTGTGGACAGGACATACCCAGGCAATTTTCCATATTGCTGGGTAGATGCTAGTGTTGTAGCTGTACTGGAGAGCTTGGCTAGTTCTGGAGCACAAGTGTTCAGTGCCAATCCCGGCATGTTGCCAGGGCCCATAGTCTTTGCAGTATCCAGCGCCTTCAGCAGTCTCTTGATATCACATTGAGTGAATCGGATTGGCTGAAGACTGGCATCCATGATGCTGGGGATCTCAAGAGGAGGCTGTGATAGATCATCCACATGGTACTTCAGCTGGTGATGGATGCAAATGCTTCAGCCTGGTCTTGCACTGATGTGCTGGGCTCCCCCATCGTTGAGGATGGCGATATTTGTGGAGCCTCCTCCTGTCAGTTGTTCAATTGACCACCACCATTCATGACTGGATGTTGCAGGACTGCAGAGCTTAGATCAGACCTGTTGGTTTTGGGATCGCTTACCTGTGTTTATTACATGCTGCTTCTGTGTTTGGCATGCAAGTAGTCCTGTATTGTAGCTTCACCAGGCTGACCTCATTTTAGGTATGCCTGGTACTGCTCCTGACATGCCCTTCTGCACTCTTCAATTGAACCAGGGTTGGTCCCCCAAATTAATGGTAATGGTGGAGTGGGGATATGCCAGGTCATGAGGTTACAGATTGTGGTTGAATGCAACATTGCTGCTGCTGATGGCCCAGTGTCTCATGGATGCCCAGTTTTGAGTTGCTAGATCTGTTCAAAATCTATCCCATTTAGTAGAGTGGTAGTGTCACACAACACGATGGTGTGTATCCTCAATAAGACGAAGGGATTTTGTCTCCACAGGACTGTGCAGTGGTTACTCCTAACAATATTGTCATGGGCAGATGCATTTGCAACAGGTAGACTGGTGAGGACGAGATCAACTGGGTTTTTCCCTCTTGATGGTTCCTTACCACCTGCCCAGACCCAGTCTAGTAGCTATGACCTTTAGGACTCAGCCAGTTCTGTCAGTAGTGGTACTACTGAGCCACTCTTGGTGATGGACATTGAAGTCCCCCATCCAGAGTACATTCTGTGCCCTTGCATTATGGTAATCAGCAGGAGATTTCCTTGCCCATGTTCGACCTGAAGCCATGAGACTTCATGGGGTCAGGAGACAATGTTGAAGTCTCCCAGGGCAACTCCCTACTGACTGTATATCACTGTGCCACCACCTCTGGTGGGTCTGTCCTACCAGTGGGACAAGATGTACCCAAGGATGATGTCGGTGGCGTCTGAGACATTGTCTGTAAGGTTATGAATCTGAGTGTATGACTGTCAGGCTGTTGCTTTTCCAGTCTGTGGGACAACGTTCCCAATTTTGGCACAAGCCAACAGATGTTAGTAAGGAGGAGGAAGGTCAACAGTGCCTCGGATGATGCTGGGTGGTCCATCCAATTCATTCCTTTACTTAAGCTTTGTAGTGGTTTGATACAACCGAGTGGTCTGCTTAGGCCATTTCAAAGGGCAGTTAAGAGTCAACCACATTGCTGTGGGTCTGGAATCACATAGGCCAGACCAGGTAAGGATGGCAGATTTCCTTCCCTGAAAAAGGACATTAGTGAACCAGATGGATTTTTAACAACGACAATGGTCACATGGTCACCACTAGACTAGCTTTTAATTCCAGATTAATAAATTCAAATTTCACCACCTGCTACGGTGAGATTCAAATCCATGTCCCCAGAGCATTAGCCTGGGCCTCTAGATTACTAGTCCAGTAACATTACACTATGTCACTGCCTCCTCTTATTAGAGCTCTTGAATTAACAAGCAAGGTAGATAAAGAGGTAGATGTTGCATCCTTGGATTTCCAAAAGGCATTCGGTAAGGTGCCACAAAGGATGCTACACAAAATACGAGCTCATGGTGTAGGGGGTAACATATTAGCATGGCTCGAGGTTTGGCTAATAAGTTACCCCCTACACCATGAGCTCGTATTTTGTGTAGCATCCTTTGTGGCACCTTACCGAATGCCTTTTGGAAATCCAAGGATGCAACATCTACCTCTTTATCCACCTTACTTGTTAATTCAAGAGCTCTAATAAGGGGAGGCAGTGACATAGTGTAATGCTAATAGGAAGCAGGCAATCGAGATAAAATACATATTTTTAGGTTGGCAAGCTGTAACTAGCCACAAGGATCAGTGCTGGGGCCTCAACTATTTACAGTCTATATCCATGAATTGGATAAAGGGACAGAATGTATGGTAGTTAAATTTGCTGATGACAAAGATAGGTAGGGAAGTAAACTACAAAGGGATATAGACAAGTTAAGTGAGTGGGGAAAATCTGGCAGATGGAGTATAATGTGGGAAAATGTGAACTTGTCCACTTTGGCAGAAAGAATAGAAAAGCAGTATATTATCTGAATGGAGAGAGACTACAGAACTCTACAGTAGAGGGATCTAGGTGTCCTGATGCACAAACCACAAAACATTAGCATGCAGGTAGAGCAAGTGATTAGGAAGGCAAATGGAATGTTTACTGCAAGAGAAAAATAGAGTATAAAAGAAGGGAAGGGATTACTCAGCTGTACAAGGCCTTAGTGCGATCACATCTGGAGTACTGTGTACAGTTTTGGTCTCCTTAAAGTATTGCATTGCTTTGGAAGCAATTCAGAGAATGTTCACTCAACTGATTCCTGGGATGAAGGGGCTGTGTTATGGGGAAACGCTGAGCAGATTGGGCCAATACTCATTGGGAGTCAAGAATGACAGGTGATCTTGTTGAAACATACAAGATCCTGAGGGGACTTGTCAGGCTGGATGCTGAAAGGATGATGCACCTTGTAGGAGAGACTAGAACAAGGGGACACAGTTTAAAAATTAAACTTAAAAATCTCCGATTTAAGACTGAAAGAGAATTTTGTGGGTCGTTACTCTGTGGAATTGTCTTCCCCAGAGAGCACTGGAGGCTGGGTCATTGAATATGTTCAAGGCTTAGTTAAACTTTTGATCCACAAGAGAGTCAAGGGTTATGAACGGACAGATAGGAAAGTGGACTTGAGGCCACAATCAGATCAGTCACGATCTTATCGAATGGCGGAGCAGGCTTGTGGGGCCAACTGGCCTACTTCTGCTCCTAATCTGGTGTTCTTGTGGGTTCAATGCTGTTACATCCACTTACCCAGTTTAAACTAGGCTCTCTGCTGAACTCATGGCTTTTCGCTGTGCTGAAGTCATAATCTGGGCGGAACGATGCATTGAGTGTAGCAATCAGGTAGAAGAGTGTCTTGCGGCTACACTTGTCACAGAGTGGTCCCTCTCCTTCATCTCCACTTTGGCTCTTACTCAACCTAAAATGAAGAACCAGCAGCAAGAGTCAGTTACCCTAAAACACGTGGGCTCTTCACAAACCTTTGAACAGCAGAGTCCAGATAATTAATTCCAACAAGATATTTTTAAAAACTTAGACATGGTGTCAATTTCAAGAGGACTATCTCAAATATTAATGTAGTCTGCTATT